>NC_079907.1:3440119-3740119 GCF_024868665.1 Triplophysa rosa | reverse complement strand
AATGATGTGTTCAATTTTTGCGCAAGCAAAACTGCACGAATGAAGCATGCAAACTGTCTGTCAACTGTACATTTGACAAGAGTTTTGACTTTAGGATGAATATTTATTTGATTGATTTTAGGAGTGTTAGTCACAAATAATTTCTTTTAATTATGAGTTATTATTAGTTATTTTGTTGAGTTTTAATGTGTAAAATGTGCAAAATCATTGTTGATCTTTTGAGACTATAATCAAGTTGAGTGGTTTGATTTGGATGTTTATGTGGCATGCAGTTCCCTCATAAATATTTATTTTAATTTGACTTACTTTTACCCCTTTATTCCCCAAACTTTACATATTGTAGATATGTGCTGTAGAGGTACATTATTGTTGTATTAAGTAGTTACGCTGTAAATTCGGTTTAATTATGCAGTACATTGCGGGCCGTAATCTCAAGCGTTACCCACAATTATTTCAGTTTAAATAAACTACTTCATTTTTTATCATGTGTTCCACCATGACCTGGCTTTGCATTGCTAACACAATGTGTCACCAAGTGAGCAACAGGAACACAGTGTACTCTGGGTTCACAACCTCTGATGTGCAGTTCAACACAGTGTCATCCATCCATACTGTAAATTCAAATGCGTAAATGTAATGTCTGAAACAGTCCGATCACATCATTTTATTAATTTACACTTCATATTGCAATAATCCATTCTGTACTTTCCACCTAACCGCTTCCCTGACACCGAAGCAAATTAATTTGTTTTTAAACCGCTCCAAGGAAGAGCAAGCATAATATAATTACCGTAAGAAACATGCTCATGTTGCAAGGATGGATGGACAGGAAGTGGATATTTACAGGTAACTTAATTACTCTCCCGGGACGAAACACATCTAGGCCAAAGAGAGAGGATTCTGGGCCATTAGGACAAAAATACAAATGTGGACGGGAGATAAAAACTGAAGGAGGGTATAATTTGTCGGGGACTGCGAGGAAAATCATCTTTCCATTTCTCTTTTCAGCGCTGTAGGATTGTTAGCGTGAACATCAGGCTCTGCGGCGGGACATAATGAATGTGATTTTCACCAGAGAGATGAAAAGCATCAGTTTGTCTTCACAGCTGAGTGACAGTGCAGCAACATGAATCCATATGGCAAACCGTCTGAGCGGTTGTTGCTATGTGGCTGGGAAGAGGACGGAGAGTCTGTTTTTAGGATCTCGCATAAAAACAACGCGTTTCAAAAAATAGGCCACCGAATATTCTCAATGATATTAAAATAAGTAGGAGCAAAGAGTCAGTCACTCATTCAAGCAAATAAAACCTGACAGGGGTGGTCCGAATCTTGTATCACCCTGAAGAGGTTAAAATTGCAGTAATGTTTCTCAGACTGTACAGTATGTTATTACGTATATTTTTTTTAAAACCAAAAAATGATATACAGTATATAGCTGCTGAAAAAAATTAAGAGACCACTGCAAGCTTATATAAGTCGTTATGAATTTAATAATTATAGGAAGAGGTCATTTGGAGGATCTATTGACAGAAAGATGATGCAATGAGGACATGCAATGTTTGCAGATCTTGAATAATCTTTAAAAAATCCAAAGAAAGCAAGTTTATATTCATGTTTAACAACGCAATACGTTTCTTACATGTATTTTAGGATCAACAAATTTTTTCCGTGGCTGTATACACACTCTAAAACAATACTGGGTTATTTTAACACATGGTTAAACGCGGTTGGTTTATAAACGAATCTATGCTGGGTTGTTTCAGCCAATAATTGTGTCAAACACTAACATACACAGAGTATAGGATTCAAATAAAATAGACATTTATATAATAATAAATCAAATAATAGCGTGCAATAAATTTAGATTTCAAAATACAAGAAGAGTGGTAGCCCCATTTATTTGGAATGGACAGTACAATAGTGGCACACAAAAACAGATTTGAGCAATTCAAAGGAAACCGCATCTTTCAATCCATTCATACCTCCATCTAGAAGGTGAAATGAGTTTTTCTCAGACCATAAATTTGAGCTTCTGTGAGGGTCAAGAAAGGCAGAAAAAACATCTTTCTTTCAGGTCTGAAATACAGGCAAAGAGCCACACACGCTACAATAGCAGCAGCAGGACACAGACACAACAGAAATAGTTCACAGGCAGACCATCACAATGGCTTCCCTAATACAATAGAGCATCATAGAAGAGTGTAATCTCCACACCTCTATTGGTCTAATCTCTGCGCTTCTCCTTTCTGCATTTGTCAGCTAGACAAAGTTGTCAGTCAGGTTGGCAAAGCCATTTGAGGTTGTCAATAGAACCGAGAGAGGGGGAAGAGTGCTGAGTGTCTCAATAGAGAGGGAGGAATTACAGCGTGACTGAGCTCAGTAGACCCCCGTCCTGCTGGTGATAGATCGACATCCAGAGCAGCCTTCGCCTGGGTCTCTCTCTCTTTCTCACTCTCCACCCCATTTCTGCCACGGTGATTGAAAGACATTCAGGGGCTACAGATAGATTGAAAGAGAGACACAGAAAGAGAGAGAGAGAATGTAAGTAAAAGCTGACTGTGTGGATGAGAAGAATGGACCTATTCAAACAGTGCTGCGAGCTACAGGTGAAAGGCTAATGGCAGCTTTCAGAAGGAGAGGAACGGGAAAAAACAGATATTTTTCTCGTTTCTGGGAAGGGCTTTTTGGATTGTTGTACTGGGTTACACAGATGCACCAAACTTAGATTAGGTTAAAGCAGTCGCAGGACAACATCGGGGGGCTTTTGAAAAATATAAAATTTCACTTAAAGGAAGTGTCCCTTTAAGCCCCTTTAAGAAAGTATTCGGTCTCAGTGGCCATATTTGTTATTTTGGTCATTAAAGGGGTCATATGGTGCGAACACGTGTTTTTCTGTGTCTTTGATGTGTTATAAGTTGCCCATGCATGTATTAGACACAAAAAATTGCAAAAATTAAAGAGTCGGAACAAAAGATGCGTTCTATCTAAAAGCGAATGCTCACACAGACCTGCCTGAAACGCCTCGTGTAACCACACCCCCACAAATCTACGTCAGTTCGTGGTATGACTTGACTAAGACCGCCCAAATGTATACACAAGTAAGATGGGCGTACCTGTCAGTACAATTGAAGAGGAACCTGATGTTCCAAATATGGTAAGAGGCATTACATTTCCGTCACACGCTTGCAGTATTCGACCAATCACTACGCACTGGTTAACTGGCCAATCATAGCACACCTCGCTTTTCAGAGCGATGAGCTTTGTAAAAGATCTGCACGTTTCAGAGAGGCGGGGCTAAGAGGAGATACAAACATGCACGGTATGTGGAAATAACAGCGTTTTTTATACCTTAAATCGTGTATACACATTGCATTACATCTAATACAAACGATAATATTCGTTTTAGCCGTGTCATATGACCCCTTTAAAGACAATGTCGTATCTATCTGAATGGGGGAAGACGGATATCTCTAACATCAGTTGCCAAGATCAAAATAAAAAAGGATTCCAACCAAGAATTACACCAAACATCAACAGTACCATACATTTAGTTTTGTACCAAACTACCCGAAGAAACACCTTTTTGCAGGTTGCATTAACCACTGAGCTTGCAAAACAATTTGTATAGATTCCCAGAGAAATGTTAGTCATGAGTGATTAACAATTGGCTCTTGTTACTGGAAGGCGGGACTTTCTTTTCTAAAGCAACCAAATTTAGCATTGCACTTTACCACATTCCTACTAATAGCCCTGCTCCATCTTGTTAATAATTATTATTAATGTCAAAAAAAAAAATGGACACTGTAAAAAAATCTAATTAAAAGCGACAATTTTAATTTTAAATACCATAAAATAAAAGTTTTTACATGTTCGTCATGTTTTTCTGGTAAATTTGCGGTCTTTTTCTGTAATTTGACGTTTTTTACTGTAAACAAATTCTGTAAAAAAAATGAAATTTACTGGCAGCAGGGGTGCCAGAAAAATAACATGAAATAAAAAAAATTAACATAAAATTACGTGTTTGTCATGTTTTTCTTGTAAATTTGCAGTATTTTCTGTAATTTGACGTTTTTACCATATTTCAAAAATATTTGAAAAATCAGCTTTTTTTACATTACATTAAATCTTTAAAAGAATAAAAATTAAACTCTGTAAATTTACATTTTTTACAGTGGTTTAAAATGCTCTGCATCATTTTAAACATACCCGTTTCAATTTCTGAAGTTACAAAATCAGAGCACCATATCCACATAACAAATCTCCTTCAAGACTCCAAGAAATGTCTGCCGCACCATATATATACTGTATGTGTCAAGATTTGCTCAAATGAATGCAAGTCCTGTTGATCCTGAGTGTCAATGAGGGGCCAAAACCGGGCAAGATCCTCAACTGACCCTGTACAGTAAGACCGCAGCAGTGTTTAAAGGTCATATTGATTGCATTGGTAGACCACGATGATCAAAAGCTCTTAATACTTTGAAAAAAATTGCAGAAGCAGCACATTGAATCAAAGACATCGTGTGATGTATTCAGCTGCTGATAGGGCAGCTCCTCTCCACCACGCTCTCTTTTCTGATGTACACTTTAATGATCGTGTCAGCATTTTAAGACTCTTTCGTCCGATCAGATAGAAGCTACGGTCTCCTTTCTTCAGTTCTTCTCACAACTCCATCTATCAATTAATTGAAGAGGTCTGGGCTCATGATATGCTGATGCGACTTCAAGGGCTGGGAAAATCTTTTAGATCATTTCAAGTTTTTTTTATATTCTCTGAAAATTGGAAGCATTGTGTATCTATATTCAGTGTGGGTTTAAAACCAGCGTTGCTATTAAGGCAGCACCAGATTGTACGACCTTTTTCCTAAAAATCTGTTTTTATTCAAGTTTGTTTTTGTCATTTACACGACTTTATTATAGTTACAGTGAGCTCACATCTCATGCATGTTCTTTCTTTTAGGAAACGCTGAAGTTTGCTTACTGCCGTAAAGCGCCACCATGATTGAATTAATATCAAATGTTGCCACTTTTTTTTTTACAGAATACGTTTTATCTTTAGTTTTGACCGTAGCGCATTGTTTTCTCTCTCACACAGCCAAACGTTCATGTTTTCCAGATTTCTCTAGGGAAATACAGCCCTTGTGATGAATGGATGCGCTCGGCCTTTATCTACCGCAAATAATGGCAATGAAACACATCCCCAAGCGAAACTTGAACGCGTTTGATTAATCAAAAGAGAAATTGAATATGCTCAAATCCCAAACGTAATTTCAAAAACAGAAGACGTGCAGACTTTTTTCACGTAAAGTTTGAAAAGTAACACTGAATCAGCACTTTATTTCGCCAACTCTGAGCGCCGGTATATAATATTTATGAGGAAAACCCATAAAGGCTTCATTTAAGAAGAAGGGCAATCAGGCAACCCACTCAAGATCTCTTCAGAGGCCATAAATCCCTGCATTAAAGAGGATCAATAGACGTTTTTTAAATGGCAGCCAATTACTGCTAGTTAATTACATACTTACATACCCATGGCTTTTAAAGCTCATACACACATATTTGTCACTTCAAATTACCCTATCATCGCTAACTATTCTCCATTCATCCTTTCCCTCCCTTCGCTCCCACGTGACCTGTTTTTTGATAAGCAGCATCGGTGACCTTCAGCATCTGTGCTGTAGCAGTCGCGAGGGGCCGCAGCTCAACGCTGATGAATCCATCAAGAACCTGGAGCCACGTTCAACAGCAACCAATAATAAATATTAAAAAAATAGTGTATACAGAAGCTAGGGCTGCATGACAAAAACTTCTCAACAGTTATAGATTCTTTGTGTAAGTTAAGTTTTGGCCACGTAACGTTTCTGTTGTTGCCGCTGAAACTGTCTATATTTAAAAACTGAAAGTTATACAACCGACATACTTTTCACATTCTTTCGAATTTTGCATCAACTTTAAAACTGATGAAACATAACATTCAGAAGTGAAGAAAATATTTAGCTATTGCAAACTAGAGCGTTACGCACTTTCGGATATGCACATTTGCAACATCTTTTTAGAAATTTCATCTGGCAAATAATTGATGAAATTGCAACAGGTTGTGGTACTGAAGTGGTACTGATGTAAAGTAGGATTCAAAAGTCTGAGACCACTATTAAAAATGACCACTTATTTTTCTAATTACAATACAATACAAATTGTATTACCACCCTAACAGTTTGAAAAGACTTGATCAGATAATATACATGTCAAAATTTCCCACTATTTTTATGGCCCTCTTTCGCTTTAATGACAGCGTGGACTCGAGCGTGGACTTCACAAGTTTGCGAAAACCTGATGATCCATGTTATCTCAGTATGAACTGAGATGGTTCCAAATAGCATCTTGTGCGCCTCAATAGAGGCGCAGAAATCTGACCTTTCGTACAAAGGAGAACCAGTGGTGGTCCTTGAGAGAATTTTCCGGAGGCTGATATGTAAATCAATATTTATCTAACCAATAAAAGTTTGCGGCGGGTTTAATGATCATATTTTTGCCTGATAATTATGCTGCAGATGATCTCTCGCTGATGTCTCAATATAACCTTGATAATTAAGTTTTTAGTATTTCCAATCACCAGCCCAACACCTGTCCTTATAATAAAACACAGGTGTCACCTACAGACTATGAGCAAAATATACATAGTCTAAAAATAGATCAATTAATGGAGAGTGACATACCATTAAACATTCAACACCTAGCTTTTAATAACTTTTTAATAAAAATTCATTTTCATATTTTTTCTGCACTTTACCCTAGCCTACTGATGTGAACTTTGACAACGATTGGCGATTTGTGTATGAAGATGCATTAGTTCTGTGCAATATGAAATGAGAAGCTATTTATGCTTGCGGTGTGAGAGAAACTATGAGAAGGATATTAAAGTAGTTTGCCGCCGTGCCTGCGTTTGGAGAGCTTTTATTAAGACGGCGTAAATGAAGGTGATGAGTTCTGTGTGCGCTCTAGTCACGGCAAATTACTAGAAAAAAGCCACGTCTTAATGTGTAAAACCTCTCGTATGAGGGACGTTGTGTGTGTGCGTACAGAACTTTCACACTCAATGAAATTCACTGTGACGCGATAAAGCCAATCAGTATTCATATAGCAATAACCAGCCTAGGGCTACGGTACCGCAGAACTGTACACCTTTCTTTCTTTCCTTCTTCATACGAATACTATTTATGAAGGCCTAGTCTGTATATGGTTGCTGTATAAATTTGCATTTACTTCCTGCAATGCATAGTCATTTTGGTAGATTAAATTGTAATTATATTGATTAACATGAGATTCGACGAGGAGCTGGATGACATCCAACTCTAAATACATGATTTATACAAATGCACTTTGACAAACTGGATGCGATCGGCACGCGTGCGATTGTAATTAGATTTGTATTGCTATACTGTGGCATCAGATCGTCTCTAAATGTCTTCAGATGAGTGACATAATGAAAAGCGATCCAAACAAACGCGTTCCGCTCGCAGTAATTAAGAGTGCAAGGAGGTTTTTTCTGTCATGCGTGGGGGGCAAAGTGAAACAGATTTATCCCGTAACATTCCCCTTTACTCAGAAAGCAGGTGGGTGGTTCAGACGAAAGGAATATGTGCTTAATCTTCTGCAAACAGTCAGCCGCGCACATGACAGCACTTATCTCCAGACAGGTTTACAAAATGTAACGAACCTAAGAAACATAATATTACCGTGTTTTTTATTTATTTACTATTGCAGATGCGTTTGGATGGAAATGTACGAGGAACGAAGGAGCCTGCCGTTAACTTGCACGCAGAGTCTGCATTGTTTTCATTACGATGATTACACAATTACGTAAATCAAGTACTGCCCACAAAATTTGTGTTGAACGCAATTTGAATTGTGCGATTGCAGGCCAGTTCTGAAGTCTCGGTTATGCACAGGACTTCAACAAAACTAGGCAAAGACCAACCTGTTCTCACAGGAATTCATAGCTATCTGAATACATGTGAACAATGTGTTCGATGTGAATCAAAAACGTACAATTACTCAAAAAAAGCAATACTGAAGCCCCTCCCCTAACCTCACCTCTAAACCTAACATCACTGGGACGAATGCAAATCATACTAAAATGTACAAATAAGAACTTACAAATTCATATGAATTAGCCACCTCGTAAAAAAGTAGCAAATTCTTGTGAGATTGCGTTTGCAAAGACAAAAGAATCGCATCACCACTGTTATCCAAATATACGTCTGTTTTTCTTTTTTCATTGAGTGATATTTTATATTTAAATGGATTTTCATTCTTAATTTCAATTGTTAGAGCATCGCGTTGGCAATGCAAAGGTCACAGATTTGATCCCCAGGAAACAAATTCTAGGGGCAATTAAATGCACAAATATGTACTGTCTATATAAAGAAAATGTCAAAAACGGTTTTGATCTTTTGGTTTACTATGTTTCAACACAACACAACACAACACAAAAATAAAATAATAAAATAAAAATATGTTATATTTGTCTATGTTAGTGAATGCTTTAAAAGTGGTGTTTTATAAGTTGTGTTATATTCGTTGTTACAACAGTTGCTTCCAGCATGGAAGTGTTCAAGTTTTAATAACCATGTACGACAGGTGACAGGGACCCAGTCAGGGTCTCTGATCTCATAACAGTGACCCCGTCCTCTCGCTCATTACTTGCAAACAGTGAGGTGATATCGGCCTATGTACCAATTTGCAATTCAAATGATGGATACTGGCTTCAAACTGTGCCCACAGCGACCGCGAACAGTGCAATATGCCTACCAGCCTCAATTCCCCAGTCCCTCCTCCACAGGGCGTCGTCCATGACTCTTAGATAGATAGAGAGTGTCAACATCTGTTTAGGTGGCAGGGCGGAAAAAGAAAGAAAGAGGCAATTTGAGGAGGTTATTCTTTTGGGGATTTGGATGCAATCAGATGAGTATCGCTTAAGCACACACACACACACACACAACCACACACAACACACCCCTTACACTAATACAGTCATCTGATATCAGACTGTTTTAGGGAAGCGTCCAGGTGTTAGTCCTTCATCATGACGTGACGGATAAACGTGCAACGCACCTTAAGGAATGTAAATGGCCTTTATAATGCAGGATCTGTCCTCTGTTTGCACACCCACAATGTTTCCGCTAAATGAGCCTGAATTATGAAATATTTAAACTTGTGTTATTTTAAACAAGACTAATAACTCCTCAAGGACATTAGCGCCAAGGTGATGCGTGCAGTTAAGAGCTTTACAAATGCGCACGGAGAGAAATGTCCCTAAAGAACGCAGGATGAATGTGTGCAAATGCAAGGACATCCACAGGTTTTCTGAAGGGATGTATTCTTCGCTTTCTGTTCCTTATGCAGTAGCGTGGAACTGCACAGCATCATTCCTAACAAAACTCAATGGATGACAATAAAATCTCCAATCTGGAACATTTTTTAGTTAAAAATGAACAGTGCATAAAAACCAGTGTTGAAAACCAACTCTTTACTCAAAATTGCACTGGGAGGCGTATATGATTTATAAGTCGAGTCAGTTTGATGTAATT
Organism: Triplophysa rosa; assembly: GCF_024868665.1. Classification (NCBI taxonomy): domain Eukaryota; kingdom Metazoa; phylum Chordata; class Actinopteri; order Cypriniformes; family Nemacheilidae; genus Triplophysa; species Triplophysa rosa. The sequence goes on along the minus strand of NC_079907.1, from coordinate 3,730,532 downwards.
TGACTTCAACACAAGTAACCATACAGTATGTATGTAAAGATTTAAACCGAGATATACTGTATAGGTAAAAGTTACAGACTGCACCTTTAACTTTGGCCAATGTCAACTGGGAAGCTTTTAAAGGACTCATCGGATGAGCACTTTCAACAAGTTGGTATGATTTATTAGGGTCTTCATGAAATGCCTGGAACATATTTTGCTTAAAAACACTCAGTGGCTGTGTAAACAAAACCCGTTTTTGCCTCGTCAAAAACAGCTATGCTAACAGCAACCCGTTTTGGTGCATGTCTCTTTAAATGATAATGAGTTATTTTAGCGCTTGTCGTTGACAAGTTATAACGTTACACACACAACGTGAGAGCATAACTAGTATGCTGTGACAGATTTTTCAGCCTAAAGACGAATAATTTGAGACGTTTAAAACTAAACTAACCGCAGTGTTCGCCCCTGTTCATTAGCAAAACAAACAGCTTGCCACAGCTGAACATATTAACGCACATAATGTATTAACATACATACAACTAAACTCCAAGTGCCCATTTGCCAAATAACATATAAATATAGAGTAAGTTTAACACTGGCTTTGAATGTTTTATTTAGCCCGTGACTGACTTAGCTCCCTTCGCTATCGTATGCTAACGTTATCCTCCTATATATACGGTACATGTACGTCAATTCAGACTGTTGCTAAATATTACTTACATCGGTAGCTTTGTCTCGTTCAGTTGGTCTCGATCCCTCTTGAGGAACAACTTTGAAGCTAATCCTACTTGTACTGTCCCAGGTTTATAAAGCACTCTGGTTTGAAGTGATTCGCGCAAACAAGCAGGTTTTTACTTATGGTTTCTGAGGGATTTCCACTAAAAATCAAATAAATCCACTCCTGTCTCTTCCGAGGTTAGGACTCTGTGCAGCGACTACATTGAATGTTGTCCACAAACTTTAGCCATGGCGTCACGTACACCGCTGTCGCTAGTGAAAACAACAATGGCGGCAGCGCCGTGGGTGGAATTGTGTAGATTAAGGGGCGGTAATATTATAATAAGAGCTTGCATCTACGTCACATCAGGAGCGAAAGCTGAACGGCTCGGTTTCTCACATGCTTGCAGAGAAAGGCTCACCAAAACAAACTGGGATCTTGTTTTTCACGTTTTCTGGGTTGCTAGAAGCACCGGGGACCCGATTATAGCACTTAAATATAGAAAAGTTTGGATTTTCATCCAATGACACCTTTAAATAAAAACTTATTGTATTAAAACATACAGTAGTAACAGTCCTATTATTTGTAATTTAGTGTGCACTAAATATTCATTTGTTATGTAATTCATCTTTGAACCGTTGCTTCATACTCACTCACTCACTGAACAGATAGTGGCCTTGGTTGGGGATATGTATTTCCCCTTAATTCTTTGCTAGACAATTCTCAGAATTCTTCAATAAATAGTTCAAACCTTGAACCAAATCATCACCAAATCCATTTTTTGTTAAAAAGAAGAAAAAACAACACCCACTTGGCAATGGGTGGTGAGAGCCCCCCTGAAATTGCCTTGTTCTAGAGGTGACACAGGCTTGACACAAAGGCGCTTTTAAATGGGCACCCTTCTAGCTGTTTCATTGATTAGCACACAACATCTCAAGTTTGACTTCTAGCGTTGCAGAGTTAAAAAAAAACTGACCGTGGATCAATTGATGCTATCTGCCTTTCCAACACATATAGCCGCAGAATTTTTTTCAGATTTTATAACTTACTATTAATAGGTATGTGTTTAGGTAAAATAATCAGACTATTGATTATAGTCTACACAGAGTGAAACAGCAATGCATTTGAATTCAAATTTCAAATAAAAACATTGTTTCGATTTGCATTTATTGCAGAAAATGAAAACTGAAGAGCCTGGAGAAACAGGTGAAAATAACAGAAAAGATGCTCCGTGTTTTTCCAGATACTGCAAAGAAAACAAGTTCATATTCTCTTTTAAGCAATACAACAGTAATATTTCTACATGTATTTAGAAAAAGTTCAAATTATGCGAAAACCTTGTTTTCATGCGTCTTGTCATGCTGTCAGTCTTTCACATTGCTGTTGGATGACTTTATGTTACTCCCGAGGCTTGATTTTGTTGAAATTCAACAGACACTGGACTGGAATGACCACAACACATCTAGAAATGCTGATTGAATGAAAATTTGGAATGGTCTCTTAATTTTTTATGCGTCACTACAGTATATATGGAAATCACAAAAACAACAAACAAGCACAAAATAAAAGATAAATGTCAGGTAAATAACCGGCAATGATGTAATCGTATTAGTGCTGGTCTATATCTGCACTCTTTGAAAACTTCTTGTCCAATCAGATTTGAGAACTATAAAAAAACTATAACGTTTGTCGCTTTAATAATTTATAATGATTTTAAATCATTTTGATTTGGGATTTTTATCTTCGGAATCTTATAATGTATTATTTTCAGACTGCTAGAGGCATCCCTACATAAGCACTAACAAGTACACATACACATACATACCCTGAAGCAACACACACACACATGCACACACAGGTGACCGGTAAGCCTGCCCCACTGTCAATACAATTATTGCCCTCAATTGTTTTGATGAATATTTCATTATGTGTGCATTTCTTGTTTAACCGGAGTGTTCAGAGTTGTGACTCTGAGTTCAGATGAGAGACACACAATTACAGAGAAGCAACTGCACTCTGTCCTCTCATAAACTCTATTAATGAAGGAAATAATATTTCATATGGGAACCCCAGTGAGACATTGCTACTAAATTATTGATTCACGGCTGTGTGTGCGTGCGTGCGTGTGTGCGTGTGCGTGCGCATGTTTCAGCATCTTCCGAGACTAACAACCTGGTTTGAGGAGGATTGTAAACTCTCTTTTCCTCCCTCTCTCTTCAAACATTTTTGTATGCTAGCATAATTTCTATTCAGACAGCAACATAAACACTCTCCCTCATAAACACACTATTAGATTATGGAAATGAGAGCAGGGAGCATCTATTCCAGCTTAATTCCTAAAGGAAGCCTTTTTATCTGAACTAATAAATATAAAACATCACTGCATCAGGTGTTTTGTGAAGGCTATTGTGTAAATATAATGCGGTATATGGAATAATAAGCGCCGAATCTAATGGGGAAACGCTAACACGCCCGACACAGAACCTCATTAATGCTCTTCAGAGGCTTTCTGTCTGATGATCAAAAGACCATCAACAAACCCACTGATGCGACACTATTACAAAAATTACTGAATGCATCTGAGGCTATGATCTACTGTCATAAACAATTGACTGGGAGCGCAGAAACCAGTTTGAAGAAGGTGTCAGCAAAGGTCAGGACTTACTCATTTTGTGCAAAGTCTGTCTGAGATGATGTGCAACTTTGTAGGATGCTTGGGTGCACTGTGTTTGGTTATAATGCGAGGCCTTAAAGGGATAGTCCAACCCAAAATTCATCCTTTATATTCTGTTTTTGTGTTCATATTCATACAATGGAAGTCAATGGGGGCCAACATTCTTTAAAATATGGCTGCCGTCCTTCTGAAACCTCGTATCTCCATACTTCGTGATTGAAATTTAAATCATTATTATAAGTCACCCGTTATGTTTGTCACTAGGTTTCGCAAATATCTAACCAATAAAACGTATTGAAAAGTGCTCGTCAACTTTGACAACCCAGTATGCAATCATTAAAGAAAGCTCAGTGTTTTTTCCACTTCCTGAAAAACATACAACATACAAGGTCTCAGAAGGACATTGACAATATTATCTTTTGTGTTCTGGGGAAAGCAGGAAGCCTCACATATTTTGAATGACACGATGGTGAGTAAATAATAATGGCAACACCCCATTTAGAGAGAGAGAGAGAGAGGGGAGGAGGGTGAGCGAGAGCGAGAGAGAGGGAGAGAATGACAAAAAGACATGGATTTATAGATAGACATATAGATACATACAGTAAATAAAACACTACCTGAAAAAAAACACTTCCAAAAAATACCTTTAAGCAGCGTTAATGCGTAGAAAAACAGATCCTGACAAAAACAAAACAATGTTTACCTCCATTACAGGAACCTGAACTTTAGCAAAATGATGGATTGAGGTTGTGTTTTGTGCCTCTGTTCCTAAGAGACGAGTTTTTTCACATTAAGCTGTTATATAAAACTTTGCCATTCTTTATACATTCAAAGCACTAAAACAAGGCTACATTTTCCTCAAAACTTTGCTGAAGGAAGGACATTAAATTCCAAGCTGCTATAGAGAAGTGAAGAGAAACTAAATGGCGTTCTTTCGTCTAGTCTCCCACAGACACAAATGAACCCCGGACCTTCTGTCTGCACTTCCACCAATCAGAAACACTGGAGTAATTTCAGCGGCTCGGTCTTCACAGGAAACCAGGCCAGTGTGAGAGTGAAAGTCACATGAATTATGCAGCAGGGACACCTGTGTGTGCGTCTGCCGCTGGAAGAGTCCGGAATGAGAGAGATTTTACATTATATCTGGACCAGTCTGTCAGGACAAGATTTTATTCGCCATCCTTTTCCACCTGAAGTACGATAGGCGGGCGGCGTTAAATTCCAACAACTTTGTGACGTGTGTGTGCATTTGTTCATGCGTTTCTTTACAGGTTAGGTTCAAATAATCGTACTGCCGTTTTCTTTCCTTTTTCCGTCTTGCTACAGATGCTGCTGATCGATACAGCACAGCCTCTCAGGATGAACCAAACGCAATTACAGAAACGACACGCTGTCACACACATACGTGAGAATTTCTACAAGTAAATGATTAAATAACAGATGTGTCTTGGTCCCTTTAACCACCATCATAATCAAGTCTTTCCAAAGTGCGTGCGCAAAACGTCACGCTACACATGATCGTGCCAATAAAATAAACTAAATACTGTAGCTAATGGATTTGTTTAGACTTGACGGTTTTAACAAATGACTCGTATGCTGAAAGAAATGCCATCATTACTTTCACATTTGCATTTGAACTATCTGGGCATTTGCAATGAAGTTCAATACAAGAAACTTTTTCAATGCTTTGTATTGTGTTTTTAATTACCACGGCTTTGTTTATGCAGCTCTGCCGCATTAGTTTCTTCTAGTTTGTTTTTCCTTTCATAAAAAATAATGAGGAGGACTAAATCTCATTTCACATCAGATTACAAGACTGGGGGAGATGTGAATCAAAGAGACTTCCAATGACCTTCAAAGTGACTAAATGAAGGGAGAGAAATCAAAGCCATGCTAATACGCCATACAGTAGAGCAGCAAACGGTCTTCTGCGCCGGTTTGTTTTTGGAAAGTACATAATGAACTGTAATTCTCCAAGCGAAGATGTGAAATAACGCTTAGAAGAATAAACAACATCACAGGCAACGAGCCACCAGAAACAGGTTGTTGCCTCTACATTTTCTCTTGTTATTATCAGGTGCCATGTGGGAGATCTGCATGTGTGTGTGTGCGTGTTGAAAGCGACCAAAAGAGTTCAAGTCAAAGACGTCTATTATCCACAAAAGCGGTAGACTTCGGCTGTGAAGTTGAACAAAATATGCATTTCAAAACCCCCCCATTGTTTCTCGCTCCGGTTGTGCCTCTTCCAAACCCATTCGCAGGGTACAGATGTAAACCATTATTAATTAGCAGGACCGGCTGCAACTTCAGCTGGTCTTGGTCTGTTTCTCGTCTTAATGTAGAGCTTTTCGCTTTCCAAATCCTTAGAGATGAACAAGCGCTGCTTGCACAAACAATGATTAATATGTGGTGTCAAAGCTCCTTAGATTTCATCAATAAATTGTCATTGAGATTAATACGGAGCGGCGTAAAGCATGATGCATTCCAAATAGAGTTCCTCGGCCTCAACAGCCACCTACTGTAAACATGCAGCCCGAGATCCAGTTCATTCTCAAAATCAAAGAGCAGTCGTATCATATCACTGCCCAGCGTACATTCACAAGAATAATGCAGTGGATTGAGACTAGGTGTTTAAAGTATAAATACTGACACTTCCAAAAAGACACCCGTGGGGAAAGCGACAGATGCACTGTAATGCTCGCGGGCGGTACTTTCTGCCAATGAATGGGTTATTTTGGATTGTGACATGCCAAGAAATGGTCCTTAAATACACTAGGTTTCATAATCGAAGGAGAGTGATTCAGAAACGCACACACTGTGTTGATATTCTGAACATCAATCACAGATTTGGATTAGTCTAAATCTCTCCGCTGGCTCGCGTTCATTTCAAACCCACTATCACCTTCTCTCCACCTCTCCGAAGAGGAGAATTGGCAGTTTGATAACTGAATGACAAATGTTGGAGAAACAGTCCGAACTACGATCGCATTCATAATCCTTCTAGGCCTGTCAGACAAAGTGGAAAAGAGCCAGAGAAAATGAAAATCCTGCTCAATGCACCACCGCATAAATAATATTGTTTTATTAAGACGTTATTTGGTCTACCTTATTACTTTGTTTGCAGCTGTAATATCACGGTTTAAATGAGTCCACCCATCTGTACAAACTGTATTTTTAAAAAGTCTTAGATACAAAATTATAGATTTTTTTATTTACAAACCCACCAAAGCACTTTCCCAAATACCCATTCACGATTCTACTGATCCATAAGGCCACACGCAATGACTTATTACTAATGATTTAGAGGTAATTTAAACTAATGTCTAATAAACTTTAATATGTTGTAGTTTATGAAAATCCCGCAGAAAAGACCAAGGCCAGAAAAAATTAATTGTTTTCCATAATTGGCCGGGAGTAGATTTGCTGTGAAGGATGTGAAAGTCAGCCAACGATGATTACTCCAATCACAATGGATAATCATTTGTGTACCGAGACTGTAGTGCCAAGATGCACTCCATACTAAAAGCCTAATAAAACAGGAGTTGTAAGTATAAGTTTGCACTTTAAAATACTCGAGAGATTATGAAATGCAAAAGAGATTAAATAGAAAACTGTCTTACCATTTGCTGAGGTGCCTTCTATAAAGATATAAATACAAAATAATTTCTTTGTAAAGGTATGTACATATTAAGAGTATATTTGCAAAAACAGAATACTCAGTCTTTTTATTGCGTTTTATTGTGTAATGTTTTTTTATTATTATTACTCCAAAACAACCCAACTGCAGTTAATATTTATTTTCAATTGCAATTTATATTAAAGCAATTGTTCAACTTCAAAATGAGGAATTATGTCATAATTTACTCAACTTGTTGTCATTTTAAACCTGTGTGATTTTCTTTCTCCTGCAAAACCCAAAAGAGGATATTTTGGAAAATGTTGGTAACTAAAAACCGTTGGTCCCCATTGACTTCTATTGTACGGACACAAAACCAATGCAAGTCAACGGGGACCAACGGTTTTCTGTTACCAACATTTTTCAAAATATCTTCTTTTGTGTTCTGCAGATGAAAGAAAGTCATACAGGGCTTGTAAATAATGACAAAAACATGTTTTTGCAAATTAACTCTTCATATGCAAAAATTGATTGTCATATGAAAAAACATCACTTAATCTTTAGAAGTGACGTTTTAGCCCCGTTGTGCCCTATAAAATGAAATATTGCACCAAACATATCATACATGACAGACATCTTGACCACCCACTCATTAAAGGAATATGCCAGCACTGCGAGCTAAACGGCTTCATTTCCTCGATGTATTTCAAATCTGAGCCATGTTAGTACGTTCTAATATGTTAGATTACATTTTACATAATTCCCCCTTATGACCGCTATTAAACGTGCCCCAGCTGTATATATTTCATGAAAATTCACATCCATAGGAGGTTTGTGAAATCATTCATTACCCAGTTTTACACCATTAAATCTTTGTCTTACTGAGCTATACATCATTAACTGTAATGGCTTCCACTGGGTGTATGTCATTCGCATTGAAGAAAAAAAAGAAAGAGTATGTTGTAAAAATATTACAACAATGGTTAGCATGATTTGAAAAAAGAGAGTTAACAAACTAGGCTGAAACAAACTCTTTTGAACAACAAGGTGAAACGTCCTTAATTCCTAGCAGCCATCTTGAGCGTTGCAGTTTCTCCCATTAATATTTCTCTAAGCGTCCTACTTTATCCTATACCATCTCTGGTGAGATTCAAACGCACAACACTGTAAAAGCTCCCGGCACTAATTTAGAGGATAATATCCATCGCTCTCGTTTCCGTGGCGTTCCCAAGAGCATGACCGAGCTGAACTTAAAGAGAAAGAGCTAAGCAGAAATGAGGAGACAGTAAGGATGTGTAATCCTGCAGGATACAGGCTTTAGCCCCCGAACGCTCTGCCATCTCTGCTAATGAAACCCTCTTCCTAGATCTCTCACCGCTGAATGACCTACGAGAGAAAACGTTAGCAAATCGAGTTTAAAACCACTTTCTTTTTACCTCCTCTGTTTTGGCACCTTTTCCTTGTTGCCCATCAGCAGAAATGAGGCAGAAAATAATAGCCCTTCCTCCTCTGTTTTCCAGCGTGACCCTCTCGACGCAGACCACTGCCACCATTCACAGGCCAGTTCATCTCGCTGCCCTCTTTCCTAAAAGACATTTACCCGTCTACATGACTGTGAGGCGGAATTTCTCACAGTGTCAATAAGACAAAGGGGAAAGCAGACAAAGTGCTTAAAATCAGTCAGAAGGTAAGATGGAGACTTCAGGTGCTTTTATACTTTTACAGACACTTTAATCCAAAGAAATATAGAGTGCTTTGAAGGAACCGTATGTACAGCCGCTGAAAAACTTAAGAGACCGTTCCAAATTTGAAGTTCAAGTCAGCATTTCTAAAGGTATCTTGTCTGTGTCAGTCCAGTGTCTGTTGAATTTCAACCAAATCAAACCTCAGGAGTGACATGCAACAGCAATGTGAAAGACTGACAGCATGACAAGAAACATGAAAACTGTGATAAAATCAAGGTCATCACGCACAAAAACAATGTAGAAATGTTGTATTGCTTAAAAGTGAATATGAACTTGTTTTCTTTGCAGTATTTGAGGTCTGGAAAAAATACAGAGCATCTTTTCTGATATTTTCTGCAAATAAATACAAATAGAAACAATATTTGTAAATTTGGTAGAAATATTGTTAGTAGTTTACACTCTTAATTTTTCCAAGGCTGTATGTTTATCAAGTCATGTGTTCCCTGAATTGAACCCCTGATTTTAGCGTTACAGGAGCCTAGATATTTGTCCAGACAAAACTTGGATAGACTAGAGAACGTACAATATCAATGTACCGATACAGTATCTAAAACATAGAGCCTTCCTTAAGAATCCTTACCAGTGCATTGAAGACTAAAGCCGCAGTTCAATACTCACACACTATCCCATATCAAGAGTCTCATTTATTAATAAATGTCATACATACTGTCAAAGAAATACATTTTTAATTCATTTATAAATGAAATCCAGATGGGACTAAAACAAGCAAAGTCATTTGTAATCTACGGCTGAATTTAATTATCATCAAACTTCAACAGTATGAAATATAAATGAAATATCAAATGAGGTAAATGTGTTACCTGTGTTAAATAAATGTTTTAAGGGATACTTCACCCAAAAATGAAAATTCCGTCATCATTTACTCACCTTTGAGTTCCAATTGTGTATAAATGTCTTTGTTCTGATGAACACAGAGAAAGATATTTGGAGTAATGCTTATAACCAAACAGATCTCAACACCCATTGACTAACATAGTTGGAAAAAAACAATGGTTGTCAAAAGTGCCCCGGAACTCTTTGCTGTCCTACGGTCTTCAAAATGTCTTCGTTTGTGTTCAACAGAACAAAAAAAATGATAAAGCATTTTTCCTACTATGGGAGTCAATGGGTGTTGAGATCTGTTTGGTTATAAGCATTCTTCCAAATATCTTTCTCTGTGTTCATCAGAACAAAGACATGTATACACATTTGGAACAACTCGAAGGTGAGTAAATGATGACAGAATTACAATTTTTGGGTGAAGTTTCACTTTAAAGACAATAAAATCCACTTATAAATTAAATATTCCATAAAACTCAACGGATTTCTTAGAGTGGTTCATCCTCATTTTTGAGCATATTTTATGTACAAACATTAATGAAATCATGTTGTAAAGATACAATACCATCTCAAACCTCTCCTCAGTAGCTGTCGCCGCCCTGTTGAAACACATTCGCACAGACCATTTCTATTCCAAGAGCAAGAAACTGGCTATGACTCGAAATGGAATAATGTTGATAACATCGACATTAGAGAATAGGTAATATTCTGCATGACTCAAGGCTTCTGACAAATTGCTTATTGGAGAGTTTAAACTTTCCTATCACCATAGTTTGCTACAATACCTATCATATACCACAGACAGATGCTTGTGCAAATGCTCTCCCCATCTGATTTATCTTTTCACAAGTTTAGAAATGAAGACTGTGCATGATAATGAATGTTAGTGCTGTATAAATTATAATTACAGCCTGGAAACAGGAAACAAACGCTCCTGGCAGCCAACACACAACAGTGTTGATCAAAGCATTAAGGTCATTCAAAATGAATTGCGTCCAAACCTCTAGTTTTAGGCCGTGTGGAATCCAACTCAGGAGTGACTTTGGATGTTTTGACAAAATTGGATTGTTGTACTGTTAATTCTGTCAGAGCGAGGAAGCAATGTGTGTTCCATTTCAATGGATAATTTATATGCATGTCATCCAAATCTTTTTTTGTTTCTGGCCTGATAAGACATGACTACAAAGAGAAATAGATGAAAGTCAGCAATGTTTCCTTAAGCTTAAAATGTGTTGGTGTAGATACAGTTTTTGTTAAGCAGGCCAAAAAAAATGTGCTTCAAATACAGACATATATTAAGTTTGCGTTTATGTTTAGATTTAAATAAACCAAATCAAATCTCCATCTGAATTTCAGCTTCTCATCAAGACGTTTATCATGATATGTCAAAGAGCACAAGTTTGGAGTGCTCACATGTGATCTGCTGAAGGGGCGACTCGGTTAGACTCACCAAATCTAGATGTGACATTTTTGTGGAGATTGCGTTCAACATCCACTTTGCCTAAATAGTCATGTCACTTCCATCCACGAGGAAAGATTCTCCGATTCATTATCTCTGAATAAGTGTCACCTTTGCCAGCGCGATACTGACCCCCGGATTGATTGCTTGGAGATTATCCAGAGTTCAACACAAAACAATTCATTAACTTGCCATAATAAACTTAATTGGACATTTTCACAACCTAAATGGCAAAGTTATAAAACTGCATAGAAATTGATTCATTACAGATGAGGCCCTTGATTTATAATTTGATGATTTCAATTAACTCGGCTGATGAAGAGAACCTGCTCGGAAGATGCAGCTTGTATGCAGGTGTTCCTGTCCGACTGGAGGTCTAAGCTAACAAAGTACACTACAAAGAAATGAGCTTATTCACTCCACAATGCACAAGGTCTGATTATAAATAGTAAGTGTAAATAAGGCTGTTCGCTGGTTAGCAATGCTGTAAACACACCGTAAACCTTCAGAGATATCAAATTTGATAATGTATTCGAGTATGTAAGCAAACTGTACTGTATATTAATTAACAGGCTCTCATGGCTGATAGGAATCTATGGCAGCTGTGTAGTCAACAAGATGAAGCTGCATGTAAAGTGATTCATTATAGAGCCGCGTCTTAATTAATGCATTTGACATTCAAATCCAGTATTTTGATTTGGAGATCTCAAACACCATCGCTGCTATGGAAATCTCTCATTAGCCTGCTCAAACAACACATTTCCACACTCAACATTCAGTCACTTCAAATGTGAAGCCACGTCTCCGCATACTGCAGTTCTGACCGAAACCGACATCATTCCATAAAGGTTAACATTTTTTGCACGTAGCACTGGTGCTACAGACGTTTAAAGTTTTGTAGCGCAGGCCAAACAGTTGTTGCACAAGTATAAAACATCTGTTATTTTAGAATAGTGTAGTTTATCACATAAATAGGCAGGTACAGTAACTGACGAAGGACATTAATGTTACAGTTGTGTAAATTAGGGCCATATACATTTTTCTGAATTTTCTGAGTTCTGTATTTCCATTCTTTTACTTTACAATAATTATATATTTGTCCACATACTGTAGTATACTATTATATTATTTACCATGGTAAACTTCAGTAAATTCCTCCTTTTGCAGATACAACAGTGTTTTTGAACCTTATAGTAAATATTAGTTTAGTAAATATAAAGTTATAAGTTAAAACGTATAATTTAGTGTTTATATAGTTATAATTTAGTGGTTACACAGTTTATCAATTTACTACTAGAATACTTCAATTTACTATAGTAAATGTTATAATACAATACAGTGTTTTTAATCTAGATGTTCAAGTTAACCAGACTTTAGTTTGACGGGTCGTCGCAAAGAGTGTGTGGTTGACGATAGCTTTTCTCTAACAGTGAAATGCTTATGAAATAAACTCTCAGAGCAGCTCTGGAGATGGAGTTTGTGTGTTCATGTCCTCATACAGTGAGACGCAGACAAATGCACGAGCGCCACACGTGTGAAGAAATACGTTAAGCTGTGCAGCTCATTCACATTCACGCAAAACAAGCAGATGACATACTTAACAAGCCGAATCGTGCCTCTGCTCCCTGTTTCCACATCGCAGAAATCACAGGGCTCTGAATATGATGAAAAACAAGTTGTAAACGCAAAAACAACTGAAACAGTGGTGCACCATTGATTTACATCACACAAACAAGCGACAAACACACCTCACACAAACAAGCGGCTCTGTCTAAATCACATGCAAAACTGTTTCGCACACTTGCTACACTGGTAAATTTATTCCGATTTTTTCATAGCACGTGTGACATACAGTATATGTCGCACTGTACTGTACAGCCCTGAAAGGTGAAGTGTGTGCATTCACACTTTAAAAATCTGTTGTCAGGAAAACTGAATATATAATCATATGACAACTCCTTCATTATTTGGTTTAATTAGGTTAAGAAATACATAACTTAAAAGGACTAAATCAAGCAATATGTTAGATTGCGCCAACCAAAATCAAGGGTTAAATCAGGTCAAAGCATCGAGATAGGTACGAGTTTTGGGATGAAATGACCGGTATTTCTGACCCTCATCGATTTCTTGAAATGGTTTCAATTCAAAAGCACTTGTCATCAATTCAGTCATCTTTCCATTAAGAAACGTATAGACAATAATTAACAGTCAGTATTGCTAATGTACATCCTACGAAAAAACTGCAACAACACCATGTAATATGTTATGTCTTTTATATATTTAATCGTTTTTTTATTTCTATACTTTTTCCTTCAATCGTATTACTGCTGTTATCTTATGTCTGCTAGCTGCCTGTAAGTACATGTGTTTACTCTAAAGCTTCTTTGCAATGCCCAGCTAAAGTCATTATTTAGAGATTTTTTTGTTTCTACATAAAATCGTCCTCCATGATGTAAAGAACATTCTGTAAAAATATAATCTTGATATTTAATATTGAGGAATGCCATGTCAAAATCATAGTGAAATTAATGGTTGAAATCATACTTTGATGCTCATTATGTCCAAATTAGATTGAGACTTTAGCCTGGTTTTCACAGGCACGGTCACAAATATTTTTTTTCACAAAAAGAGAACTTTTGAAAAGCCATATGGCTACTTCTCAGGTGAGTTATGGTGTTTTCGGTTGTCTTTTAGATCTTCAAGGACATGGTACCATGAAATGTTCTTAAAGGGACAGTTGACCCAAAAATGAAAATTCTGTCATCATTTACTCACCCTCAGATTGTTTCAAACCTGTGTAAATTTCTTTGTTCTGCTAAACACAAAGGAAGATATTTGGAAGAATGTCAGTAAGCAAACAGATCTCATCCCCCATTGACTCCCATAGTTTTTATTTTCTCTACAATGGCAGTAAATGGGGGTGACACAATAAGATTCTGTAAGTGCTGTAATTGTTTGTGTGATCACTATAGAAGGTTGTGACAGAACCAAATCATCTCTGTTGCGTAGCTGCATTTATCCAATTGCTAAATATGTTAATGTAGTGATTTCTTCTATTTCTGGCGCAATGGCATCTCTGCGCTGTCTTGGAGATGTTAACGTGTCTCTAATAGGATCGGTCACAAACACGAACCCTGCACGATCTAATGTGTTGTGTCTTATTAACTGTTATTCAATTCAATTCAATGTCATTTTATTTTATTTTATAGCGCTTTTACAATTTGCATTGCATCAAAGCAGCTATACAAGAAAACCAAAACCAAGATAAACAAAAGTTGAACGCACACAAAAAAAAACAATAAAAATAAAAATCAGATAAACCTTAAAAGTAATGTGGAAATTGTCACGCGGGGAAACGCCCGCATTTCTAAGATTTTTCATGAATATGGGCCCAGGATTTTAGCAGCAGTTAAAGTGACTGCTGGTTGCATTCAGTTTTAAAATACAGTATAATTTTACAGATCAGAGAGTAAAAGAAAAACAGATATCAGGTGCTAACTCTAACAAGACGCAAACACGACGTGATGACGTCACAAATATGCTAATTCGTTCTATCAAAATGGGAAAGTGGGAAACAAAGTGGGAAACACTGCATACAAATATGTTCCTTTGTGTTAAGCAGAACAAAGAAATGTATACAGGTTTGGAACAATCTGAGGGTGAGTATGAGAGAAAGAGTTTAACATCAAAATGCCATACCTTTACATTCTTTGAAAACTGGCATTGTCCATTTGATCAGAGCTAATATGTCAAAGCAAAGTAGATCTGTGGAGTCGTGCATCATGAGCAGGTCTCTGTGGCATTTACCCATCATCCTTGTTTGTCTCCAGAAACAGTCTTGAGTGTTAGCAGACGTGATACATGGCTCCCCAGACTCCTCTCACAGAGGCCACGCAGTAGAACTACAAACAGTCATTTGTGAGCAGGAGAAAGACAAGAATGAGTAAGTGTTTATCGGTGCAGGTGATTCATGAACGCATGGAACACATGTGGACAAATAAGGGAGAGAAATAGATGTCAGTGACTTTAAACTCCTTTCTTCCCCGTTGTTTCCCTCGTTCTTCTTCTCCAAGCTACGCCAAATATCAATTGTAACTTTCACTGTCCCAGACTGACATTTCTGACATATGTTTTCTCTTCTACTGCCAAGATTGAAACATTGTAGACCCAAAAGAGCTGATATTCAGGACAGTGAGAAACATTTTTTCCGATAGAAAATCTATTTTGTCCAGTTTTATTGTACTCTAAAAGCTGTGAAAGCTTACTGTCTTATTTATTTCTGTTCAACTAGAGATACAGTGGCACATTGGCTCTTAGTTTCAATCGTGTAATGAAATCGAAATGATTACCAAAAACGTCTTTTTTTGGGTTTCCTTTTCCGTGCGGCAACATGAATGATTTATATGTGCAAGCACATCTGTAAAAATGACCTGGCAAAATGAACTGCATCACAGACCATCTGGAGTGCCATCTGATAATGATTAAGAATATTTAATGAGCTATGGCTTTGGGTGGGTTTGCTTTATTACACTGAACCAACCCCTGACAGACACATCACCACAGATTAGCCTGGTTTAAATAAAAATGAATAATAAAATATTGAAAATGGAAAGCATTCCTAGTCCCAAGCCGTCAAATATTGCTGCTTGGGCAAGAGGCCCATACAAACCTATGAATAAGCCAGGAAAGTACTGGTGCTGTTGGTTCTCAAGATGTTTTCAATAAGAAACCTCTGGAATTGATACACATGCAAAAAGCATATGTGTATTGGATTTTTTTACGTTAAAGGTACAGTTAGTAACAATTTTGCACTAAATATCCCAAAAACCACTAGGCCAGTGTTAAATATTTTGTTCAGCTGAGTACTAACAATATCTTAAATGTTTCCAACTACTTGTAAATCGTGAGAAAATCGCTATTCTAAACAGTGACATGGGGCTGTGCAGTCGCCTGTCAATGGCGTCATAACCGCTTTACCCCCACAATTATACTCAACATTTATAAAACTTTATTACTTTACCTCATCCGCTAACATGATGTCTCGTTCCCGTCTGATTGATGGCCATCAGCGGTGGAGTTGAAGACAACAGATCCCATCATTCCACACTCCTTCACAGCGTCATCAAGCTACGACATTATTGTTGTTTTGATCGTGTGCCCTCTAGCGGCGGTTTTTACAAACTGTAGCTTTAATAACATAGTAAACAATAAATTTATCAAAATGAAATGTAATACATAACATTGAATTTAATAAATTCTAATAATTATAACAATGAGTTAAAATTGTCATTTTAGCTGCGTTTTATTATGTTGTACATAGAAGATTCTCTTGGTTTGATCGATGAAACTAGAGCTCAATGGGACCGTTGAGAGTGCAACAAAAAATACTGGCAAATGCATATGAAAGTTAATTTTGATAAAATTGAAGTTTTAATCGCCCAATAAACCAACAAAACACAACAATTTGTCTGAACAGATTTCTACAGGAAAACGCAGACCATGCCAACCAAATGTCAAATTTAAAGCACACCAACATAACATTACCTCTACTTTTACAGACAAACAAAAAGCTGATTTAATCAGTACCATTGCCCTCAGAAATAAACATAGAATTACAAAAGAGAACTGAAAATAATTGGAAATTGCCACAGAAAATTGTGAAGCCCTTCACAACAGAGTATTGACTCTAAAGGTTTAAAACAACAGAGTTACGGTCTTACCTTCCCTAACCTTTGATACATAGGTCTCAAGCCACAATGTTTGACATCTTGGAAGTAAAAACCTATCGCAAAAATGATAAAGCAGCGACAGAAAAGTAAAGGGAAAACTGTTATTCACCTTTTCCCTCCAAACTTTAAACTTTTCTTCAACGGTATACTCTAAAACTAAACTGATGCATTTAACCTAAAGAGTGATGAGTCAAGACAAACTGTTCTCTATCTCTCTTGGTTGACCCATTTGTCTCTCTCTCTAAGGGTCGGAAAGAGGAACTCCAAGAATACCAAGCAAAACTAACTGTTCTTTCCAGAACGGGTGTGCACAAACCAACTAACCTCTAACTGACCTTGCTTAAAAAAAAAGAAAAGAATAAGAGTGGGAAAAGTTGTTACTGATACGCTCAGAACTAAGCCGAGGTGAGCTGAAAGTTGAGAAAAATAATGAGACCACAGAGTGATAACTAAATCATACATTATTATACATAACCGACACGTTAGACATTGATGCAAGTACTTCTAACTCATAAAAGTAAATAGATTCTTGTGAAATCCATCACCGTGAAAAAACTCATGCATGAATGTACAACTACACTCGGTCGCACAGACATACAGTACACGGAAAATCTCCCCATACTTGAGCTGTGATTAGAGAGTGCTTTGGTCTCGGCGGCAGGCTGAGTAAATGGGCGAGTGAGACCTCCTGCAGATCTTTAGAGTTATAATCACCCATCAGCAGGATTCTGGGAAAAAGGACGGTAGGAATACAAGGCTGTTCTCACAAACTGCTTCAGAGTTAATTATTGCTGGATGAACTGGCAGCCATGATATTCAAGCACACTGGGCAATGCGTAGATGAAATTTCCACCGGGACTTGCGTTTTTAGGTTTTAAGGGCCCTTGGACTATTTTTTATTTACTTTGTGGGGAAATACGAGTATATGTAATGTTAATTGACTTCTTGTGATTTTCAATGACCTTTAATGACCCTGTCTGTGGTATTTAACATTATTAGTATACAGTATGTACAGGTCATATTTTTCTCAAGCGAAAAATGTCCCCAAAGACCTCATTTTTTCATGCTTTTTAAATGGTTTATAAACTACCCTCAGTAGCACCCACTGCACAAAATGTCTTTATGTTGGCTCACATACTGTACAAAATTCAGGTAGTCACAGGAGATCTTGTGCTGCACTTACAAGATTCAAATTAAAGTAAGACGCTACTCATGCAGACAGTAGACAGCAAGGCAGTTCACTAGGTTTTGGAACAGAGCCCGTTGTCAGAGTTTTTCATCTAGACCATCCACCTGCCAGCGGCTTCGCAATAATTAATTATAAAAAAGCAAGGACACTGTTTGACCTTATCCACTGTTCTTTCCATCAGCCACGACGTGCCACATTACTGATCTACAAACACAAGATTTATGTTTGACAAAATGACAGGAAAACACTGTTCTGGTGTCTCCCATTATGAGTGAAGAACTCCAGTGGGAGAGTTTATGACTGCTCTTCATCGATCAGTGTCATAGAATGAAAAGCACTTAGAGGAACGGAGTGCATGATGAGGGCGGACATGTTCTGCACCAATCTGCAGGGAACTGGCCTACTAAAACACAGGAAGTAATTTAGAAACTGGGTGTGAAAGGTGGTTTTTTGGGTTTTTGCCCTTCTGATATGATGAAGCTATACTGGAGAATAAGAGTGTTAAAGGTTAAGGTAAGGGTGCCATATTCACATTTGGTATTCAGCATTTGAAAAACATTTCTTTAAGCCCTCAAATTATGTTAAATATCTCTCCATTCAAATATCTTATTTCCACCCTTCTCTATAACTGTAATCCAACATTCAGTATCAGCAAATGTTATGATTACAATGAAAATATCATCTAAAAAATGTCACCACTATCGAATGATCATTATCAGTAGTTTTTGTTCTCTAATGACTATCCATTTGCAAGGATCATCGGTCTTATAATAATCAAGTACAGTAAGCTTATGCAGTTGACATCGAGTAATACAGCACATATGATTGTATTCAGATAAATGGAGATGTCTTTAACAATGACACCTATTTATTTTCACAAAAAACACCCTGCCCCATATTCTCAACACATGTACACACAGGATCAAATCGCTTCGGAAAGGTCATTAACATTGTTATTGCACTGGGTGCACTCAGGGCTAAAACAATTATTTCAATAATATAGGATGACACTTCTGGATGAATGCACAGAAATAGAGCAAAACACTAGGCGGTAGAGAATAGCAGAACGGTACGACACGACACTGGATGACTATTAATAAAACGTTTGCATGAAAGAGAGAATCACAGATTAATGGTCAAAGGTAAACCTCACCAATGAATTCTCCCAAAAGCCTAAGCGACATCCAAAATCAACCGCAAAGAACATCCAAAATGAAGAGACGTGCTACAATGGAACCAATTATGCACATCAAACATTATATAAGGGACTTTCCCATCAGTCATAATTCATCCAGGCCAGAGCAGATGGCCCTTTAATCATTGCAGACACTGGCAAATGCTAGACACAAGGGTTTCAGAACCATGGACAGCAGCCAGTTGTTTGTTAAGCAGTTCAGCACCATGGACAGCGACCAAGAAGTCCCACTCATATTTTTTGGCAGATCTGCAAAGCAAACCACTCCAAATAAAATCACCTTTTTCTACCTCTATTTCCTCTCTCACCCCATCTGTCCATTTTTCTTTCTCTCTTTTTAGCTGTGTCTCTCTCTTTCCCTACCATTTCCTCCCAGGATCGGTCCCAAACCACTCTCCGTTCCTCTGCAGGCTGCGAACAGTAGTGTCATGGATGAGACCTTTTCCAGGTAATTGAGTCCTCTAGCTCACACCACTAATTTGTGAAGCTCAAGTCTCCCCAGCAGTTACCCAAGAGACAAAAATGGGAAGAACGTGCGAAAGCGAGAAGGAGAAAATAACTGGACTGACTACAATATGTTAATTGGTTTCCTGTAATTGACAGTCTTTGGAAAGGTCATTGTGCCTTTCAGAGGACGGCAAGAAGCATTTTACTCCACGGGAAATGAAAGGGGACTGTTGCTAAAACCGTCAGTGAGTGTCAGATTCGCACGCGGTAACGATCAATTACTGTTGTTTTTCCGGATAAGAAAGCACAGCAATGACTCACCAAGTTGACGCTTATGTTTCGGAATAAATAAGCAAGAGTTCAAAGTGAAAGATAAGCCGTGAGCAGTCCTGCCACTCAAACTACAACTGTTTTTCCTTTTTTATAAACAACCATACATCACCTCGAGTCAAATCTTTTAAAAACAGTGCCACCTGAATGCACAACGATTGATCATTCTGGTGGCTCAACCTGTAACTCAACAGAAACTCTACTCTTATGCTCCTCAAGTAATGTATTTTTTTATTTGTAATTTTTTTCCAAAATACTGTGCATGCAGATTAAGTACCTTGGTGTCTATTCTATCCACAGCTGTCTCTCGCTCTCCAGTAGTATGAAGGGGGTCCAAGCAGCCTGGCCAAATCTCTTCTTGTCTGCAAGGATATAATGTGAATAAAATGGATCTGTGGCTTGATGGCAAACTCCAACGTGTGGCGCTCATATGAAAAACAAGCAATTACATGAAAACAACCATAAAAGCAATAATTGACAAGAAACCATAAATGATACCAGAAGTAATCACTTGTGAATTCTCTGCTTTCTGTACGAACAACACACAATCTTAACCTTTCCTACTGTAACTACAAACCGACAGATTCCTATGATCTGTTTGGGTGTTGCTACAAGAACCCTGAATTGCCAATTGTAATAAGCAACAAGTTGTTTAATGTTCCCTATCTCCACCTTGTATTATGAACCAAGCTAGAAACTTTTCAGTCCAATAACAGGGCTCTGAAGTGCATTATGGGTACGTGGTTACAGCGTCATTTCAGTGCTTTGTCGCAGTGACACTTCAGCAGAAGCTCATTGCATCAGTCAGAGCTGAGATAATGAAATCTGAAGCAAGAAGAGATTCGCAGCAATCAAATAGTGTAACGTGTGCGACTGTTTCAGCTTCCAGCTGACATTTCTGCAGTACTTTTAGTTTCTTTTTGGAAGCCCAAAACTCTGCAGTTCTCATGTTGTAATGTACGAAAGTAGAGTCATCTCTCCCTCTCTCCTATTGTCCAGTTTTTAGTACTATGCAGACAGAATATTAAATGTAACAAGAATTGCTTAAGGCCCAATCCCATTTCTACCCCTTACCTTGTCTCAATTCTCTGTGGTTGGAGGGCTATATTGCCCTTCAAACAAAGATTTTTCGGGACCTCACTTCAAACTAAGGGGTATGAAATTTTCCAACATCGCTGCTCATGCGAGTATAATGTAAGCCTTTATTTTGGATTTAATAAGGATTTAAATGACAAATAACAATCTTGTTTAAGTTAAATTTAATGTTGTGTTCAGTTTCTTGTCTTGAATACTTGAACCGTTTACAAAAAGTCGCTAATGTTTGCTAACAACATATCAAACTGCAAAAAAGTCATTGTGACCATCTCCGGAATGCAATGGTAAACAGACCAATCCGACTCTGATTCCCCGGACAGAGGGAGAGACCCACGGAACGTGATCACAAACAGACCAGGTTAATCAAAGTCCGGTCGCGACCGCACTCCAGAGACGGCAAACGGAGGGTTTGTGGTGCGCTGCTTTTGACGAAAAAGTTCAGGGTCACTTTTTAGGCTGTAATCCACGAAACTGATATGACTACAGCTGACAGCAGCATCTTAGAAGTTTGCGATAAACATCGCCGCATCTCCGTAGGAGCTATCAGTGACGTATTATAATGACGTATGACATTGTAGTAGTGGTGTCCCATTTCTTAGGGGATTGTTTTTAGCCCTTACCCTTGCCACTCTGTTTCAAGGGGGAAGGTGAAGGGGCGAGGGGTAGGGCTGGGCGATATGGCAAAAAAGTAAACTCGATAGTTTTTTTCTATATTGATCGATAACGATATTTATTTCGATATATATTTAATTAAAAAACTGTATTTAAAATAATCTGTTTTAAATACAGTTTATTAACAAAAGTTAACCTTTAACCAGTTAAAATTCAATTAAATTAATGCACTGTTGCAACACAGAGGATATTAGGCCATAAACAACATGTACCAGTTCATTCAGTCTCATTTTGACTCAATTGACTCGTTAAGTAAAGGGAGTGTTCATTCAGTACATTCAACCAATGAAAGGGCTCCGTTACTGTGTACGTTCGAACGCTATTGGCTCAGCACCTGCGCACATACATAACGCTGCAATAATGTCTTGCTCGAGTAGTAATGTGCACACAAACTCACTTCATTACATCTCTGATCTGTACAGGGCAGCGCTGGTTTGTTTCATAAGCACCAGCTCATGTTAGCAGATATGTTAACGATGGATATAAAAACGTTTGTGCTTGAGTTTCGAAGTAACTTGCTTGCAATTGCGCCTCACTTTTTTTTTTGTTTAACCGGCGATTGCGAAAAAAAATAAGACACTTGATAAACCGTGATGACAACTCGAGGTTAGTTTCACCTTTATTTCTGCTTAAAGTCATGTTTTCCTCCTCATGTTGAGTTTTCTTTGCCAAGTGCAGTATGAAATGGACTTTGTACTTTGACGCGCATGATAAAAGCTGCACGCTGACTGACTGTTGTTGCGTTTATTTCTGCGTTCTGTTAGACTGTAAAATTAATCCATATCGAGTCAAAATGCCAATAGCTTATCATCGTTTTTGAAATACATTCTATCGCGATTCGATATGATATCGTTTATCGGCACAGCCCTAGCGAGGGGTAGGCGAAGGGGTATAAAATAGAATTGGGATTGGGCCTTATTGTCTTTTAAGCATAAACTGCACTTTATCACAAACTAAAAACATGAAACATGAGAGTGTCTGCTGGGGCCAAACCAAGCGTTTAGTTCATTTTAAAATCTACCTTTATTGCAAATCTGAGCACAGTTGGAGACACGGTTACATTTCTGCCTTTTTCTCATGAGAAATATCTCAGAAACAATAGGCTTTTTTGAATCTCATTTCCAGAGGTGGACAGTAACAAAGTAAATTTACCTGAGTACTGTACTTAAGTACACTTTTTGAGTATCTGTACTTTACTTGAGTATTATTTTTTCTGAGTACTTGTGACTTTAACTTCACTGCATTTGAAAAACAAATATCATACTTTTTACTCCACTACATTTATAAAAAAAGGTCCAATAGTAGAAAGTCGTTCTATGTAGCGGGTTTTTCTGTGTGCCCAATTTTTCTGGCTTGCGATCTGCCAGGACCTTTCACTGTTGACAAGTATTTCATTTTTTTTCAGGCTAGCTTTGAATGGCCATGTAACGAGGAAGGCGGGACAAGAGCCGTGAGGGAAAGGTGCGAGGCCAGTGACGCGAGCGATAATGAGTGTCAGCTGCACGTTGCACCGGTCTGCATCTCTCACGGAGGAGCTATGGAAGCATAAAAGGACAAGCGACAGGAGTGTACGACGAGAGAGGACCAGGCCTGGATTTTGTATCAAGTTTTATTTATGTTCGTGTGGCCGAACATAAATAAGAAACTCAAACGCCTTCGCAGGGACCCGTCAAAATAAAAGTCCTGTTAACCTGAACACTTAGATGAAAAAAAATCAGTAGTATACTATAGTATTTGCTATAGATAATTGTAGTACCCTTGTAGTAAATTGATAAACTATTGTAAAACTGTAGAATACTATAGTAAGATTCAAAAATACTATATAGTATCTTTGACTGCCGTTTACTATGATAAATACTATGGTATTTTATACTACTGTATTTTTATGTGGAAAAATATTTTACTTTTGTATAGTACAGAAATGAAAACTAATTTAGGTAAACCAAAAATTTTATTATAATTTATCCATCTGTATGTAATTTCATTTGTCAGTTACCTGCCTGTTCGTGTGATGAACTGCACTTGTGTTTTTTAAAGATGACAACAGACGTTTTATACTTGTGCTACAACTGTTTGGCCTGTGCTACAAAACATTAAACCCGTAGCGCCAGTGCTATGTGCAATAAAAGTTAATGTACAGCCCTACATACACCTTGAGCTACATCACAGAGAAAATGGAAAGTTCGAAATTTCATGAGATCGCATCACCAGAGTTAAGGAAGTGTGTGTGCACTTGCATCTTAACTTCTGATCTGCTGCCATATCATTTAAAGCCGTTTGGAAAATGAATGATGTTTTTACTGTAGTAACTATAGTTGAAGTATTCCTGCTGAAATAAAGACAATAGAACCATGCACAAATGCAACAGAAAATGTAATAGATTTAATGGTTATAATGGGAATTGTATTGTATGATACTTGTTGTCTACTTGTATGTGATAGATTCCATTGGTGGGATGGTAAATCCTATTGGAATAAAACCCAAAACATACTACAAAGGGGAATTTAATAGAAAAATCTCATTCTAATTCACAATTCATGGGCTTTTTTCAGCAGGGATGGTATTTGCAGTAAAGCCACAGTATACACAAATTTACCATTTTCTCTATATAGTGTTAAGCTATGTTTTAGTAAAACCACAGTAACTAAAAATATACCATAGTGTCATTATAGTAGCTATAGTTTATGTTTGTAGTTAAACTATGATAATACAAATGGTAATAAATCCAACAAACACATGGCTTCTACGCTTATATATAGGCTACTTAAACTATATACAAGAACCTCACTACTTACTGGTAAATTGCTGCTAAAATTGGTAAAGGGAATATACAAAAACAAAACACTGCTCATAAATACATATAGGCCCATTCAAAATGTTGAAGTGAACTACTCTTTTAATACCATTTCTGATTTTTCTGTCCTACGGGAATGATTGAAGAACACACAGACACAATATAAGAAATGTTACTATCATTACTTTTACTTGTGTCAGAATAAAACCTCAAGAAAGAAGCTCTTTGAAAAGGGATGTAGAGAATATCAGTCAAAACCCTAATCGCAATGCTCAGCAGCAACAATATTCTGACATCAGGCTACAGTTTCTAAGATCTGCCTCTTGAGACTAGAGCAAAGGGAACTCATTCGTCAAGTCCGTGTTGTGCGTTCTCACTCCCATCTGTGAAGCGCAACCGATTCCGTGTCTGCAAAAACATCTCTGGCAAATTTAATCTAATATTTCCACTGGTGGTGTTCCATGATGCATTTCCCCAGCTTTGGTAATCTTTATATATAGCATAGGCAGAACAGAGTACGCACGTGCCCACATATGCTGAAAATGTATTTCTGAAAGGCAAATTTTAAAAATTCATATAATTTAAAAAACAAAAATGATTTTCAAGCCATCTGCTATTTCAGTACTCTTGCATTCTTAGTAAAGCAGCTCACCGACATACTCCGTCACCTGTTCACACACCTCAAGGAGTATGAGCTTTAAACTAAACTTGTGGAAAGGAGAGATATGGAATGAAAGAGAAAGAGAGAGCCAAGCAGCCAACACAGTGACAAAGACATAAAAACTCTATAGAACATACACATCTATATTCTATTGTTCTTTCTGACTACCACTAGGAGTGTGAACTTGGGGTAGAAAGAAAAGAAGGGTTTGAATAGCACTGCAGAATGTAGTCAGTAAAAGAGAGAAGAATGAACTGCATACAATACCCTCGACAGGCACTGAATGCATCATCTGCATCTTGAGTTTCCACATCAAGCAGTGATTCACCGCAAACTGGCTAATTCTGGATCATTTTTGTATGTCGTGATTGGACTGTTCCTATCCACACTAGAAAAGTGGTTTGGCACAAATATGCAGCTCTATTGATTCGTCTTCAAATAACCTGTTTGTGGATGCTGAGTCACACTTAACTTACTGTGTATGGCCCCTGGGTACATGGAAAATAAAACCTCAGCCTCCATCAACTGTTCACGATCGCTTGCGAATCAATGCTGTCAAAAATGCGTCGAAAAATGTGCAGCAAAAGATCTTTGGCTGTTCATGGAATAATGTGCATTTGTAGTATGTATTTCTCGCTGAAAGAGATTATATTTAGAGAAGAAGATATTTTGAAGAATGTTGTAACCGTACAACAGTGGTACCCATTCACTTCTATTGTACAGTAGACTTCTGCCCGATTAACCGAAAATATATATCACGTGATTTATGCACAACTTGTGAGTGAAGTAAGGTAAAATGCTGCTGCATCCGAAAGCCAGAGGGCGCTCTCGTGCAGAAACTCCAAATATGCACTGCAGAAGAAGACCATAACACACGTAGTTCTAGGAAATGCCTAAGGACATGTTTTTATCACTGTTACTCAAGCCTCCTCAGGTATTTTCATGATAATAAAGTATATTTATAATGATCATGTTTGAAGGGTGTTGCTTTTTTAAATACACATTATAAGCGACTCAAACTCGCACTGCTTTTAGATCGAGCAGCATTTCATACTGATCCCAGAGCCGTGCTTCACGGATAAGCTACGCATCAATAAAATAATCGATACCTTGCATTATCGCAGCCAGCTCGGTTTCAGCAGGATTTAATGGTAACCGCGATTAACCGTGAACATGTCTATTGTACAGACAAAAAAACAATGCAAGTCAATGGGCGTCGTCACTGTTCAGTTACCAACATTCTTCAAAATATCTTCTTTTGCGTTCTGCAAAAAAAATAAAGTCATAAAGGTTTGAAATGACAAGAGGGTGAGTAAATGATGACAGAATTTTCATTTTTGGGTGAACTATCCCCCTACCTTAGTCTGGTCCCCACCTTTGCTTACTGGGGACATTAAGGTGCTATATTTTGTAAACTGATATGTGATTTGAAAAGTGCTGTACAAATAAAGCTGAGTTGAGTAGACTTAGCGTTTGAGATACACAGCAGTTCTGGGAAAGATGCCATGGCCCGTGGTGACTTACCAACTAAAATGTTGTGTCTCGAGCAAGATTCAACAAAAAATAAGGTTATATAATATATTATGAAATATATACTGTATCTGCAATCTTCTGTCTCTTTGGGTCATGCCCATTGGGGATTAATATCTATATATTTTTACCCAAAGAGACAGAATATGGCAGGGCCATAGGTGTAACTTTTGACCACCAGATGGCACAGTCTTAAGAACTTTCAAGAGATGGCATTATCAATCCTCAAATGCTAGTTAAAAGCTCCAGTCTATTAGATTAAGTTGCGACTTGCAAACAAAGGCTCACTTCAACCCTCCCCCTACCTTTCGAAGCACTATGGTGGCTGACACAGAAGTAAGATGCCATCACGTTTTAGCGTCTTTGCTGAAAGAGATAACGTAGTTACGAAACGCTCTGTAGAGCAGTTTTCCGTTTAGGGCTGCTGTACAAACAACACGGTGAGTTCCATGCAAGGGGAACCCGCAGTGTATGTAGATAGAAATAGCTCATTCTAAGATAATAAAACATAACGCTTCATTATGTAAGGTCTTTATACACCTCTGAAAACATAGTTTTCACATGTATATTATATAGCATTTCTGTCAATAGATCATTAAATAAATTACACATTGGACCTTTAAGTTGGCCGCATGGTTTAAAACAGTGGCTCTCAAAGTTTTCAGATCAAGTACCAGCGTTAATAAAATTAGTTGTTCTAAGTACCACCTAATAACCGTCATAGAAAATGACATGAATAAACACTAAAATTAATATTAGATTTGTGAATCTTTACATTATCTACATGATTAGATACACCTCGTCCTCCAATTCCAATGTAAGCTATTGTTAATACAAATACTTTTTTTATTTACCAGCTGTTTTCAAACTCAGGAACATTTTTCAAGTTAAACACAAAACACGTTTCTGTATTGCACTGTAAAAAGGGCTCTGTAAATTATTCTTAGGGAGGCTTTTTTTACTTTGTGGGAACTTGCAGAAAGACTACGAACCTATATTAAAACAGACAATGTGGAATGAACATTTAACACAGAAGATAAGTATAAATATAAGCATAGGGAACAGCTATAAATAACAAACACATATCTAGAGATCAGATTATAAATGGGACAGCTGTGATTACAGGATCTGTTTTAAGTCTGACTCGTTTTACTTTCTATTAGACTCACACTTTACTGCAGCGGTCGCGTCAAAACTATCGCAACGTGCGCTTCATTGGTTTAACAGCGAGTAGATGCAGATGCGTGTTGAATTAGCGCTTTACAGCATTAACAACAGCTTTAAACAGCGGTTCAAGTTCAGAAATACTTAATTTGCCTAAATTATAAGCAGCTCATCAGAAGAGAGAGAATGTGAGACTCACAAGCATCTGTCTGCCTGTCACACCTTAGTTACATCGACCAATGATGAATAAACAATAATATTATAATAACAATAACTAAACTACATTAAAATTGCACATAGCCTATATGAGATGTATTCCATTTTTTATCGATAATGCATTAAACATTTGAAATTGTAGGCTATTTAAAAAATGAAATGTAAATAATTAAGATATGGCGTTTTTTTTCTGTCGTATCACATACCACCAGGGGTCTCTTCGAGTATCACAGTTTGAGAACCATTGGTTTAAAAGTTACGAGTGAAATTTAAGCTGGTGAAGGCTTTGGCTGGAAAAAAATACAAAATGTTCAACCTTATTGAAAATAGACGAAGTCAGCAAAATAAGAATAATAAAACGAGCAGATACATCTCTTGGACCTTTGGGGACTGGTCCCTAAATATACACAAATAACTAAACAACTGAGACAAACGGGTGTGTCCCTGCAAAAAAGGACACAAAAGAGATCATTAGATGGCAGTAGCAAGCTGCCCCAAAAACATCCAGATGCAGGGCTCCACGTTAACGCTTGTCCGGGACAAGTCAATGTTTTGTATGGGCAAGTGAGAGAGAATTTTACTTGCCCGAACCATCCACTTAGCAAAAATCACAAATGAAATATTATTATTAATATCTCAACTGTGTCTACTCCTAGAAAGCAAAGAGACCAAACTGAGATGAAATGAATCCACCAAGGACTCCTGCTTCTCACTTTTTCTTTCCTGAGACCCCAGTAATCGCACCATATCATCTGTAGAGTTTCTGTAGAGAACTCAACAATGTCTCAAACTATACAGCTATGCTCGGATTTGTCAATCATTTCTAACTACATTCTTCCAACATCAATTGATCTGGGTTATGCTGTCTACATTTTTGTAGCTACTGAACAGTTTCGAGAAAAATTTGTTTAACTGCTTGAACAACCAATGAGCAGTACATTTTTTTCTTTTAGAAGTAAAATAGCTAATGGTAAAAAGTATTGGAGCTCTCTAGTGCAGCACAGGCAAATGGAAGATATATTGGAGCATTTGATAGTTCGAGAGGTTTAAAACAGTAAGAGAGAGAGAGAGAGAGAGAGAGAGAGAGAGATTTTATGTCTATTTTAACTAAAAATTTCTTCATTTATGAATGTGAAATGTTTTACACGTTCGCAGCCTCACATGTTTATTTTACTCTAACAAGAACTCCAGCAGAAGTAAAAATCACACTTTACAACATCATGCATAATGTCCTACCCATAATCCTTTGGGGCACCAAGACACTTAAACATGGTGACCTTTAAAGTCCAATCTGAAAAATATTCATGTGCTGGTTAAAAATAAAGGTAAAACTATTACCAATTAATACTCTACCACATTTCAATACAGCAGCAAAACCTGCTGTTACAAGCTAGTTAAAAGGAAAAGAGATTTATTCATCCTTATGACATTCAGAACCTATACATGACCTTTCCTGTGAAATCCAAAAGAAGATATTTTGAGAAATGGGTCGGTGGTTTTGTGCCCAATAAAATCAACGGGGGTCAACGTTGTTTGGTCACCAACATATCTTCTTCTGTGTTCTGCAGAAGAAAGAAAGTCATACAGGTATGAAATGACACGAGGGCGAGTAAATTATGAAAAAAAACGATCCCTTTAAGGACCCATAATAAATAAAAACTTTTACTCTCAAAAAGAAATATTAAAGATTATGTCAACTTATATTGTGAAGTATGTTTGGTATATTTCTTAACAGTTCAAAAAATTGTTATAGAATATATATATTGCAATTGATTGCATCTTCATAATCCTGAGAACCTATAAATTCTTAACAGCTGATCTGCTCTGAGTTTAGATCCTTTCAAACTCCACAGTCAAGGTTATTACCCAAAGAAAAGAGAAGGAGAGACAGAGAGACAGGGCGAAAAATAGAACCTGTATATACTCCATATGGTTTCTGTGTGCAAGCTCTGCAATGCGACTGTAATAAATTATTTGACAGAGACACTTCAACGCACATGCAGATATGAAAATGATCCTCCCTTCAATATTTTAACATATATGGGAAAAACTGGAAGCACAGGGAGTAAAATCAGAAGAGATATGGCTAGACCTCTCTGTGTGACTTCCTCATGCAGATCTTGAGGTCCTGTTCACTTTGAATGTGTTATGAACTACACTCTCTTAATTTCAAAGTAAATACTGCAAAACTAAGAGAAAACTGTTGTAACTCCATGACATATACACCAATTAGCACAGCTTGAGTCTTTTTCTATGTTGGTATTGCTTGGGCTTTGAACTATATCATATACTTGTGTTTGTTGATGTGTGTGTGTGTGCCACAGTTTATTACAAGTACACACAAACTTGCATATAGACGACCATAATGAGCTCTTGACGAAGACCTTACTGTCCCGTTAATTTTGTAATCTTCTATTTACATCGTTTGAATGTTAACTACGTGATGTGACGTTTCAAAATCGTTGTTTGCCTGAATATGAAAACAGTTTGACAATGTTTTTAGTCTTGCCTGATGCAATCTGACATGGGATACGTTTTTCTCACATTTAAAGTTTTGTATTGTGGTGTTAAGCAGCATTTGTTTTGATTGCAAACTTTTTTTACCGCTTGAACAGTTTCAATTAATTTAATCTGTCAAGGTTACATTGATTATAAAAAAGAAAATTGTTATGTATTGTGATGTATGATGCTGGCAACACAGAACTATTATTAAAAGCTGTTTGTTTACATATATACTGTATATATAGTTATTTAAGGATATAGTCTAAGAAGCACAAGTACTGCATACAGTACCCAAAACTACCAGAGGGGGCACTGTTTACTTTCAACTCCAAACTTCCGTTGTGATGGAGCTGTTGTCTCGGAAATGATGTTCAAGATGAAATTATTTAAACTTAGGAAAATATTGAAAATCTCTGTCATATTGTCTTCCTTTCCACCTGTTCACCTGTCGATCTGTCAGGTTTGAAAATGGATTTCATTTCTCTGCCCTCGGGTAATATTACTGTGCTAAACTTCAGTTGAATAAATTCTTAAATATAACATCTAGACCAAATACAGACATGAGGCAATATCTCACAGCCAGTATTTTGAGACGTTCAGGCAGTGTAAAATATTAATAAAGAAATTCTTCAACTTTGTAGAATGGCCTCTAAGAATATTATAAATCTAATCCTGCAGTCAGAATCTAAAATTCAAGCAAACAGCGGTCACATTACACTTTACATAGTTGCCTCCAATTTTTGTAAAAGACCAAATGACAGACTCACTTATTATAGCCTTTCTGCTTATACATTTTCCCTAAAATCTCAAAAACAATATACAACACTGACTCTGGGCTTGGAGCAACACATAAATGATCCGTTCCATCTAGTATCTGTGCGAACTTGCAAAAATCTCTGACACCAACACTTCATAGCGTCTTACCAGCAGATGACAAATCATCAGTGCACAGAAAGACAGAATTCAGACTATGATGAAGGCACCCGGTTGCTGCCTCATAACTAAAAGCCAACATCTTATCCATCCTTCCCCTTCAGACTTCATTATCTCAGCACCGACTGATGTGATGGAGCTTTGGCTGAAGTGTCACTAACGTAGAGGTTTGAAATGTCTTTTTACCCACTTATCCATGATGCAGTTCACACTTGGCTTGGCATTGTTATTGCAGTGTAACCGAATAGGTGCCTCTCGCTGGTGTGGTGTGAATTGGCGAGAGCGAGCCTGGAAAGATGAAATAAGTCATCCCTGATCAGAGAACGAAATTAAAGTTTCAGACACTCTCTGGGCGAGAATTCTCATAGTGCTCCGTGTTATTTCATAGACCCTTGAACTTTCTCACTTATAGAATACATACCGTGTCTATTTCTCTTGCTCTGTTGGTATTATGATGGGCTGTGTGCGGATGGCTGCTTAATGACTGACATTTCTCTTTCTGGCTCTGTTTAGAAACCCAGCAGGCTACTTGGCTGTCTACTGTCCACGACAACATTTAAAGCACCATCCTCACCAGTAACAGTGTCCAGCATTACTATACTAAAGCAGTGCCACTATGAAGTTATGTTACCAAGGTGATTTTTAAATGAACAACTCGGACATATCTTGTTCAGCGGTCAATATATTATAAAATGTTCCAATGTTTTATTGAAAAGCAAGGACAATGCATGTATTGCGAATGTTACAGTAGCTACTTAGTATATGTAATGCTGTCATGAACATCCTGCTACTACTGTAAATGACATTGGGCCACAAAGTAAACAAATAAATAAAATTAGTAGGAACAAAATTAGCCCTTACAATGATTTTACTACCATAGTAGTTTGATATTTGTAGTCAAACAACTTTAACCAAAGTACCATTCTCCACTATACTAACCATAGTTTACATAAGTTTTCACAGTAAAACATTGAAACCATAAATGTACCATTGTCTCACAACAGTAACCATATTTTAATAGTTAAACCATAGTAGCCAAAAATGTACCATTCCCTCACAATATTACCATAGTTGAAAGTTCATTAACATGATTTACCTGCATTTCATTATCGCTCCGATGTTGCACGTGAATGTGTTGAGTTCAGTAAATTCTCCATCGCTGGCAAACCAATGCATATTTTAGTTTGGTTTTACTTTATCCTTGTTAAATATCCACTTTAATTGGCGCTCTGTATTTTTGTAGCGTCCTAAAGTTACCGTATGACGGGTTGTTTACAAAAGGAAACTTCATTACAAACGATTCAGAAAGTTAGTGAACCGAATGAATTGTTCAGACTGATTCGCGAACCGATTCAAACCGCTTGAGTCTCATTAAAAAGAGTCGATTCAAAAAGAGTGATTCGCTCACAAAACGAGCATCGCCAATGACGTGAGTTTTAATCCAGCCAATCAGAAACGTGTTGACTAGAGAAAATAACGTTGCGTAATTTTGCCACGCGCAGTGAGGATTTATTAAATTAAGAATTCTTTCACTCCATATGCCATCTTGGATTTTTTTAGGATTTCCAGCAGTATTATTGCCGTCACAATAATAATAATAGATGTTATGAATACATGCGATGTTATATTCAAATTTGGCTAGTCTTTTAAGTTGTAGTTATTTGTGTCTGTCTTGAATTAGTTATAGATCTTGAAAAAACAGCTTCATATATGTCTCCTTTTTGTCTTTGAATGAATGAATGAGTAAAGAAGACCATTTCTCTGAATATCATTTGCTTTACTCCAATTTACAGATTCAAGACAGCATCCTCCATCAAGTCAGACCTCAGCCCCTGAGGATTCATCTATAGCTCAGGAGCCATGGCACTCCAGAGCTGTGTGAAGGTGTTCTTTGGGCTATTCAACTGATTACTGAGTTTGGCAGATACAATGATGAAATAAAAAAATAACAGCATGATATTTCAGTCTACCATAACTAGTATAGTCATGACTTATTTAAAACATGGGTTCCTGGAAACCTTAATTTTCAGTAGTCATTATTTAAGGCGCCATTGATGTTTCTCAATGTTTTGCTTTTTCTGTTTTGTAAATATTCACACATTTAATATCAGCCTAGAGTAAAAATTCCTTGATATCCAAGATATGACTTTATCCCTTCCTTCTGCAGCATGCTGTGATGGTTTTAGTAACAACACTGACGCTCCTCTCTGAATATTTCAAAACAAAAAAATGACCTTTTTCTGATCGGATCACCTAAAGGAAACCAATTAACATATTGTACACGGGCCAGATATTTTCTCCTTCTTCCTTTCCATCATTTCTCGTCTCTAGGGTAACTGCTGGGCAGCGCTGAACTTCACAAATTAGTGGTGTGAGCTAGAAGACTCAATTACCTAGAAAAGGTCTTGTGGCGCATTGCCCACGACACTACTGTTCACAACCCACAGAGAACACAGCGTGGATGGGAGGGAGGGAGGGGGGGGGGGCAAGTGGCGTTGGAAGACATTTGGATGGAGGTAGAAAGCGAGAGATAGTATGTAGAGGAGAAGTGAAAACAGGTGATGACATGTGGAGGTTTTAATGACTGCTCCATCAAACAAGGTTTCAGTTATTACCCGAAATGCCTCACAGGGGACAGTGGCAGGTTTTTCCTCATTAGGCCTAAAACTTCCTGCACAGTTCCAGTCTTCACTGTATGACATGGTACAGACTACCCTGCTTCAGAATAGTCCGTAACATCAAGGAAGTAGGCTTATCTCCCTGAAGGGATCTAGATCTTGTTTAGATTTAGGTGTTCCTAGTTTATGTCTAACTCTCACTCTATCAGACAGACCGGACCAGGCATCATGATGAATGACATTAGAAAGTAGTGATAGAGACAGTACAGGTGGCTATTTTGAGAATATTAACATTGGTTAATAAAAAATAGTGTTTCACAGAAATAATAATAGGTATTATTATTATACATGCAGTTGACTATTAACTATTAACAATATTAACATTGGTTAATAAAATAGGTTATACTGCTACTAATAATAATAATTATTATTATTTTACTTATATTTTACATTTTACATATATAAGTAATTTTTATTAACCACTGTTAATATTCCCAAATGGTCATCTATATATAATATGTATGTATAAACCAATTGAATAATTATAATAATAATCATTATTATTGAGAATAATTCATATTATTATACATATAGTTGACTATTAACTATTAAAAAATATTAACATTGGTTAATAAAATAGATTATAATAATATTAATACTGCTACTACTAATTATTATTATTATTTTGCATGTCAAATACTTTTTTATTAACCACTGTTAATATTCCCAAATGGTCAACTATAATATGTATGTATATACCAATTTAATAATTATAATAATAATTTTTATTATTATTAAAATGATTATTATTATTAAATAAATTATAATCTCTACAGTTTATATTTGATCATTGTCCCAGGCAACATTCTGCATAATAATTATGTAAGTGTCAGTTTTAAAATATATAAAATAAACATAAAATATGTATGAAAGAAATTAGATACATGAAAAGTATAGTAGTCCAAACATTTTTGGATACTTAAAAAAATATGTGTATGGAATGTAAGGAAAGTTATTAGCACACCAAATCGCATCTGCAAATAAATTACGCAAGATGATGATTTTTTATTAGCAGTTGTTTTTACAACCCCAGGTCATTTTTCATTTGACATGAAAAAATCATCTCAAGTTCATATGTTGCAGAATAACCACAGGTATAGCTCATCACATATTTGGACATGTTCCACAGACAACCACAAAGTATCCAAATACTTTTTATGCAGTTTGTTCATTTTCACTCTTAGATGTCACTGCAGGCATCGGCCATTTAAAACAAATCCCCACTGGTTGACTGGTTCATGCAAATGTTTACAAAATCTCAACTTTCAGAGCACATATTTCACGCAAAGACATCTGCCACTGATCTTTATACCGAGAGTTTTGTTTTATTCAGCAGAACAGAAACACAACGACTCTTGCGATCTTGAGATGTTCATGAAACGCCGGCTGCTTCTGTCGATGCTTCTGAAACATTTGTTGTGTCTAGCAGGTGCAAGTGTCTACAATGATTAGAAGGCCATCTGTTCAGGGCTGGATGAATTATGACTGAAAAGAAAACCCCTGCTATAACACTTGAGATGCATAATTGCTTCCATAGTCATCCGCTCGTAAATGATGTTTCTGTGGATCTCGAATGAAGTAGCTTGTAAAGTCAAGGTGCTACACCTAAATGTAGTATGTCATGATCATTTCTGCATGCATGTCTTTTGTACCAACTCATGTGGAGTTGCTTAAACACACGCACACACAGGTTTGTGTGGCAGTATTATTGAAGATAGTACATTTCAGGCGTACTGTATATTGTTTTCATACCAGACCAATGATATTGTATATTTATTGAACCAGATTTTACCTAGACATTTTCAAAAATTGACAATAATTGGTGCTATCAAACCTGTACACACACACATGCATAAACAGTCTCGCTCATGTGTACACACAAATGCATGAACACCGCACACAAGTACACTCATAAGCAGTTCCATTTAAGTGTCATCTTGTATTACTGTAATCTTTTTTTTCAGTCCTTTCAATTGTTTTAGTACAATATCAATCGTAATAACATGCCCAGAGTAATATAAACCAATGTGTGTGTGTGTGTGTGTGTGTGTGTGCTATATTGAAAAAAACATAGCTACAGATTTCAGTAATAGAAGATGACACTTGAATGGAACTGCTTATGAGTGTACTTGTGTGCGGTGTTCATGCATTTGTGTGTACGCATGAGCGAGACTTTTTATGCATGTGTGTGTGTACGGGTTTGATAGCACCAATTATTGCAATTTTGTGTGTGTGTGTGTGCGTGTGCATATTGAGATTATGGGTCGAAAAGATTATGTTGAGATGGAGTGTTAGATGGTGATGAATACGTGTCATTGTGGCCATAAAGGGTTCTTCATTCCCCTCAATAGAGATTCACAGTGTCACTTGATGTCAAGTGCATAACCTTCCCATACATGCTTATGCTGAGAGTAATAATCCACAGATTTGAAAAGAGAGGCTATTCATTATAGAACAAACCACACTGCACTTAGAGTTGTGTTAAGTGCATAACAAGTGCTAAATGGCCTTTTACGGGTTTCCCAAAAAATACTGCTGTGATGCTAAATAATAGATGCAAAGAACTTGAACGGACACATCCCTCTATTGATTAGAGAATACAAAAGGTATCCCATCAGTTATATTGTCACCAACTTTAGGGATAATATAATCAGTGCTTGAAACTTCATTACAGCTTATAATTGAAACTACGTTGCAAAAAACTCCGATATTAAATGTGTGGATTGGGTTTGGGTAGATTTGGGGTTAGGGAATAGAATATGAAAGACTTTATATCTATATAAAGTCCCCATAAAACATACAGGTGTAGCCTCCATTGAGAGTAAAATCTCAAATTCACCTGCATTGTGAGAAATAGTCAGCCATGCCCACAAGGCCAACTGATCAATACAATTAATAAATCACACGGATTTGAGAATGTAAAAATGCAAAAAAGTGTCTGTGAAGATTAGGTTTAGAGATGTGTTTAGAGGTAGGGGATAAAAATACTATCAGGTCAGTATAAAAACAGTTCAAGTCTATAGCAAGTCCCACGAAGATACACAAATGTGTGTGATTAACAGTGTTGGGTGTACCTAGTTACTAAGTAAATAGTTACTGTAATTTAATTAATTTTCCCTTAAAAAGTAAAGTAAGGGATTACTCTTATTTTTTCTGTAATTTAATTACAGTTACTTCGGATGTAATTGAACTAAATACTGTGTAACGTATACGATAGTGGAATTGACATTAAAATTCAAAGTCTAACTTTAAAAGGCATTCATTAATGTATCTTTCTCACATTTGTAATACTTCAGTCAGTCAATATGAGTACTTTTTGTAGTTTCATATTATTTATTTGAATGAATTAAGAGTCATTTCGTGTCTATCCTTGAATCACTGAACTAATCAAGGTTGATGTAGGATATAGAAAGTAATTAGTAATAAGTAATTAAATACTTT
Source organism: Triplophysa rosa (assembly GCF_024868665.1). Classification (NCBI taxonomy): domain Eukaryota; kingdom Metazoa; phylum Chordata; class Actinopteri; order Cypriniformes; family Nemacheilidae; genus Triplophysa; species Triplophysa rosa. Next base: position 3,692,922 of record NC_079907.1, on the reverse strand, counting down.
TTGGAGAGAGTAATTTGTACAGTAATCTAATTACACTATGTAATTAGTAACTAGTAAGTAATTGCTTTTTCAGAGTAACTTACACAACACGGGTGATTAATGCGTGATTAAGTTGCACCCATAAATACAAGATAAACGTAGAAATACATAATTAATTTTAACACTTCCCAACACACGGCACCACTACCTTAATGCGAGAAAAGTTCTCTCCAAATCTCGATCCCATTGCTAACTTATTCAGTTATTATGAGAACATTTACACAGGCCCGCTCCCACAACACTCCTGTTCATCAAAGAATTCTGTTTCATAACAGAATCCTGATGCAGAGGGCAACATTATCACAATATGTGACTGACATCCCAGCAGCCGACAAATAGAGGCCTCGGGTGACCTGCCTTTCCATGGCAGAGAGAGGCGAAAATAAAAACTCCTGCATGACTCTGATAATCACAGGACTGGTCTGCAGGTCAGCACAAACATAAAATAGAACAGGACACAGGGGTACGGACAAATGTCAGCGAAAGGGGGAAAAGCCTTTCTACGCTTGAATATATTTTGGTGTATTTTCTGAGATGAACAGATTTCAATAAAAAGTAAAGGATAAACACAAATGAATAGGGAAGTAAAATGAGGTTGCTGTAACTATGACTGACAGATTTACTGTATGGAAATAAAAAAAGATATAATTTGAAAAAGTTTGTACACTGTAAAACTTTGCTGTAGTTTTTGCAGTGGGTTTGCCAGTAACTTACTGTAGATTTTATTACTGCTTAATACACTTTCCAATTAGTACTGTTTTCAATTACTTTAATCAAAATTAAAACACTTCAAAATGAGCAAGAAGAGATTATTAGCATTAGCACAGCAACACTGCAAAAAATGACATTATTCCTAAGCAATTTTTTCTTGTTTTGCAGTAAAAATATTAAAAACTTCTTAAGTTACGATACATTTACATATCAAGAAAAGTGACCAAAGATACTTAGTCTTGTTTTATGAAAGAAAAACAATTACACTAGTTAAGGTTTATGCTTAAAACAAAATTTTAAATTAAATCTACAGTAAATTACTGGCAAACCTGCTGCGAAATTACAGCAAAGTTTTACAGTGTACTTTAGTAAATGGTTCTAGATAGAACTATACATCGGCTTCATATTAAACTCATCCAAGCAGAATGAAAAGTCTGCTAAAATAATTACTTTCTACATTTATCATCTATATATATTATCTGCTATAAAATATCTGCTAAGAGTTACAGTACAACTCAGTTTTACAGTACAGAATACTATGACATCCTCCAAAATACATTTTTATTACATAACACCCTTTTTAACACGTCACGTAAAGCCATCAGAAACACAAGCTGATATATAAACAAGTCTGACATCTTGGCCCAGAGAGACTGTCTGAGTCATTCTTGTGGGTCGCGTTCCGTAGATTGTGTAAAAGAGGGATGTCTGCTCATTTTCTCTACTCTTTATCTCTGCATGTCCCATGACATTTGAAAAGTCATACACTCTCCCATTGTGGATAAATTCTCAAATATGATGGTGTTCAGCAGTCAGTCTGTCAGACATTAATCTCCTGTTTGGGGCTCTATCATTGAGTGTCTTCCACCCAGTTAACCACAGATAGACTGCGAGACAAAAGGTTAGAGAGCAACATTAAAGTGAACAAAGTAGGAAAAATAAACAAACGCGAAAATAGTGTATTCAATATAGCTGTAAGGGTCAAGCATACAGCTGAATAGGCTCTTAAATTTAAGATTGCGCCAAAGAGTTAAAGCAATCAAATGAATCCAAGTTCAAATGTGATGAGAAGATTTAACCCTAACTTTCAACCAAACTGACAGTACGTCTGGGAGTCTTTCCAGTCAAATACATTTAAAGAAAGAGTACACCCAAAAAATGGTTCCCATAATAAATAAAAATAGCTTTGGTCAAGTCAATGGGGACAATTTTTGGGTGACCTATTACTTTAATTTGAAAAAGCCAGTACATCTGTGTAAAGAAACAGTTTTACCTCCTGTCAGTTTCAATAGTCAAACGTTTAAGCATGCTACTGGAAATGAATTTGGAGTATCAAAAATAAAATTGATTCCTTTTATTAGGCACAATCAGATGAATCCAAATTTGTTGACAAACTGGTAGGGGGAAAAACAGCTTTGATCAAAATTGAAAATGTATGACAGGCAATATAGCTGACACGAAACATTTACAGTATTTAAAAAAATGAAAACCTTAATTATGACGCTAACTATATTCCCACAAATCCAAAATAATAAAAAATATATACTTAGTTTCCACTACAATCTATTCAGTTAAAAGTTAACACAGATAATAAAAATAAGAAATCTCAGTTGGTTGCACATGCTTTTTTCGATAGAGACACATCGATTTGGCATGATAGCAGTTGATAAATTTGACCAATTTCAGAAAGATAACGAAAAAATTGAAACCACCAGAGCTTGACCCCAGTGATACCAACTCAGTACCTTACATGCGGCCATAAAGGGATAGTTCACCTAAAAATAATGTCATGAATTACTCACTCACATTTCTTTGTTTGGATGAGCACAAAGAAAGATATTTGGATGAATGTTAGCAATTAGATTTCTGAGAAATTCAATTTCGGACTACCATAGTAGTAACACCATTGACCACCATAGTAGAAAGAATTTTTGTTTTATTTTTTTGTTTGTTTTGTTGAACACAAAAGAAAATATTTTTTAATTTTATATATAAAAGAATTTAGGAAATCAAACAGTTCTGAGGCACCATTGACACTATTCCAATGGTAGACAATGGTGCCCCAGAAATCTCTGTTGCTAACATTCATCCAAATATCTTTCTTTGTGTTCAACAAGAAATTTATAAAGGTACAACTTGAGATCCAAAAAGACCCAAAAGATTCTTGTCAAGAACACAAAAGACTCAACATGGTCCAATTCATATCAAACAAAGAGTTCCTGTCTCATCTTTTACTTTCATTGGTCATTATCAAAGAACTTCATTTTGTAGTGGAAATGAAACACCTTGCACTAATCTCCACCCCAGCGGGAAGAACAGTGCATTTCTTCACCTAAATTCAGTTCGGGCTTCAGAAGCGCTTACAGACATATCTGTTCGGAGCACACACATAATTCAGAGAAGGATCTGATAAATAACCTTTGAGGAAGGTGAGCATTAGTCTCAGAATGGATATTGCGACTCGAACTTCAAGACAGTCAGCATATCCCGTGATAATTAACTCTGAGACTCAGTTTGTGAGAATAGCCTTGTATTTCTAGCCTCCTTATTTCTCCCAGAATCCTGCTGATGGGTGATTATAACTCTAAAGATCTGCAGGAGGTCTCACTCGACCATTTACTCAGCCTGCCGCCGAGACCAAAGCACTCTCTAATCACAGCTAAACCGTAGAGCGTGTGCGTCCGTGTGCGTGTAAACGTCCTTTAGAAATGCATTTACATTTCTCCATAATTTCCAAGGATGTCATGCCTTGTTTATGTATGTGGTGCTCGGCCCTCCAAGTCAACACCACTTTTCCTCGACAAAAAGACCATTTCAATAGATTGCCCTAATATGCTGGTGCAATTTAAATCTTTTATTTCAGCTCATCCCACGCCAAAGTCTTCAAGAATCTCTGATGGGGAGGGAATCCCACTGTTAAAATCCAATCTGTCATTTCCTGGCAGGCAAACAATCGAAAACGCTGCCAGGCGACACACAAAAGACCCATACACCGCGCCAATTGACTGCCGGTTCACTCCTCATAATCTTCGTGATGGTGAGCTTCATTTCACGGGAACACAGTTGTAGATTGCCTTTATGACGTACCAAAACCTCCCCTTGCTCAATAAAATGCAGTATATTTAAACCGCGGATAGATACGGGAAAAGCTCAACGGAGCTGTGGAATAGGAATGTAATAAAGTACAGGCGAAAGAAGGCTTACGTGATGCGCATTCTGCATGTTTCTTGATCTTCATGTATCCATCATCGCCTGTGTTGCTTCTCCGTATTCCATCAATACTAAGTGATTAGGAGCGTGTTCTTGGTACATACTTCCAAATGGCTGCTCATATCAGAGAACCATAAGAGTCATGTTTCATACTCAAAGCAGCTACTGTGTTTCAGGAACAGGAGGCATGATGGGAAAACACTGCTGGGAGGTTTTCCTGATCGATGGCTTTGGAACGGCACTTAGAGATGCGCATGGAATACTGGAAGAGGAATTGTTGTCGATGGACTGGAGTGGATTATATACAGTATACGTATACATATTTTTTATATTGCACTACTGATATATATTTTTTTGAATTAGTAGGAAGCATTTCCTGAAAATGATCAGATATTGACAGTTAAGCAAGAAAACAGATATTTAGAGCAGTGAAAGTGAACCTTTTTGATTTTAGGGGGCTCTCCATTATCCTCAACAATATTTGAAGGCCCCAAACTCACAATTTATAGCAATAAAATATTTTAGAGTTTGGCATAGACACAACGATGTGTATTTTTCATACAAAAGAAATCAAAAATTGTATATAAAAATGAATAAATAAATATTAACAATAAAATATCTGACTTTTAAAAAAATCTTACTTTAATGACCGCTTTAAAGTAAAAAGGAGGAAAAAGTCATCTTGAGGCCAGCTAGTGGGCTCAGGTCCCCTGGTTAAGAATTAATAATATTAATAAAAACAGCTATGACCTCGAAAGTACTTTGAATCCCAACACAATCACATGGGAAATCGCAACTACAGTATTTTACTGGGTGGCAAATTCGTATTCGTATCATTTTTTTCGTACTGAACGTTTTAGTAAAATTTGCTTAAGGTGAGGGGTCAGAGGAGGGGCTTCGGCATTGCTTTTTTCTAACAATGGTGTGCTGTTGTACAATTTGAGATTAGGTGGGATCCTCTTTGTATTTTTATGTATAAAAAAAATTGAGTAATACAGCTCAACAATAAATCATTATTATACACTTACTTTATCAAATCATGCTAAGGTTTTTAAACGTTTTTAACATAGATTTTCAATGTACTTGCTCAACAACTGCTTTAAAAAAAATGTATGAAAAAGTTACGAACTGCAACTTCAAATATGCAATCAGACCAAACAAAGACGGCATTTTTAATCATTTTCATTCCCGCACACCTTTTGTTGTTTAGCCAGCTGAATGCATCAAAACGGTTTCCAACGACAATGGCCTGTGGAGGCTGATGACCGCTATCCGTCTGGTCTCATCCGTGTCTTGTTGAGGTGCTGAGAAATGCATCAGCACAGTCATGTGGGCAGGTAAATGTCTCTCGAGAGAAGAGGCCAGCGAGATGAACTGACCTGTGAACGGTGGCAGTCGTCTGCGTCGAGAGGGTCACGCTGGAAAACAGAAGGTGAAGAGCCATTATTTTCCGCCTCATTTCCGCCGGTGGCCTGCTCGGGATGAAAATAAGATGGAGGAAAACGAGAAATCATTTCAGCCTCCATTTGTAATACGTCTCTTTACAGACTCGCTGACAGCCGGAGGAGAGCAGCGGTGGATTTTAATGGGGCCAATTCGTCTGCCGTTAGCCAACACGGCGTGGCCGCTCGCAGCTAAACTTCGCCATTCTCCTGTAAGATTACACATCTTTATCTACACAGCTCTTCTTACTCCGTGTGTCTTTTCTCAGAGATTATGGTAAAGTGATATAAGACAAGCCTGGGAGGTTCTTGAACTACTCTGCTTCGTATCACCAAATGAAAGTTTCCACAGCATGCTCTCGATTTTGTTGATGTTCAGAGTCATTTGCTGCGTTTTAAAACCATCTATTTTTATCCCGGGTTAATATGTTACTCCTTTCCCTCCCATTACTGTAAATGACACCCCGAGGGCTAACAAATACCCAGAAGACTAATGGAGCGTCTTAAAGCCGTGTTGGTTGACCAAGTCTCCTTTAGAAAGAGGAATTTGCTTGTTATTGGCAAGCTAAGACCGTTGACGTGGATAATGTAACGTTCTGTTTATGCTTTGGATCTGTTGTTGTCTGCCAAGTGATATTAGCCGCATAAAAAAAATCGATATGCAAAAATGTTCAGTTGAGCTACAGTGTCACAGGAATACCTCCTTTAAAGACAAAGAAGGAAGTTGAATATGAAATACAATCCCGATAAGGAGTTTTCAACAATGACAATCCCATAAATCAATGCCATCTTTTCACATTCCCATTATCCCCCAGGGAGAAGAAACCGTGCTAAAGAAAAATAAGTTTGGTACTAAAAGTTTGGTTCTTGTGCAATCTCCGTTATACAATTTACCTTATTTTAATTGTTGAGAGGAAACAATGCACAACTCTAACAACATCCACCTCCATAGCAAAATTACCAAAGACTTCATATGTGGATTGCTTTGCTCCTTTTGGCCTGTGATGAATCAGGGAAACTGTCATTTTAAACGGGACCTCATGAGAAAAATGTGCGAAATCTGTAGTTTTCTTGTCAAATGTCCACTTGTGGCACTTTTACTCCCACACAAATCAACATTTCCAACTTGAAATCCACACGAGTCACCACCTATTTACATTCTGGCAATACGCCCACATCTTACCCTACAAACAATCCAAAATAAAACTTGAGCTATTTATGTTTGACGGTTCATATCTTTCATTGCATGTTAAGCGATATGAACATTGGTATGGTTTCCAAAATGTACAGTATCGAAAATAAAAATTCGGCCATCATCTACTGAATGTGCACTTACAAAAAACCCCAAAGTGACCGTGCATAACCTCGACGTGATTTGAAATTGTGTTAGTGGGTTTGTTGTCTCGACAGGAGTAGAAGCCGTAGCTCTTTTAGCGTAACCGCTGGACATCTGAAGTGAAAACTGCAGCAATTTGTACCTGTGGCAACATTTTCAAGGTTTCGCAGAAACGGCGAGCTACATTTCCCCCACGAGACCGGGCTGGTAATGGAGGTTGGCAGACAGTTCATTAATTCCACACAAACCAAAAAACACATCTTTTGTCTTGACAAAAGGAGTTCCTTTTGAAAGCTCTGTGTATGGAGGTTTGTCGAGCAGGGTCTTCATCGACTCGGGCTCTTTTTCAATCTCTCTGACAGGCCTGGAAGGATTATGAATGTGATCACGGTTCAGACTGCTTCTCTAACATTTGTCATTCACTTATCAAACTGCCAATCCTGCTCCTGTCGGGTGAGTGTGTTTGGGAGAGAAGAAATCCAGGAGGGAGGTCTTTGCCGATCCAATTTTGGCCTGGTTTTTATTGAATCGGCCCATCGGATGTGTGCGCGCGTGAAAACGTGTGGATGATCATCACACTTGGATGAGGATCTGCTGTGTTTTTCAGGGATGTAAATCCTTTCCTTGGCATACCGTGGTCCCTAAGCACCCATCAAACTGTCCTTTAGCTGCCAGCCTTACGCACACACATAGAGACACTCGCTCTGCAGGACATTTGTTTCTATTTCTGTCACATTATCTAAAATGAAACTTTGTAGGATTGGAAAAATGGTGCAATGAATTCGATTTCTTCGTATTAAATGTCATCAAGAATGAACATAACAGAATAATGTTTTAACCAGCGTTGTGTCACATCTGTTTGCATCCTTCACTTGGAAACCATTTTTTGCCACATTATTCCATAAAGAGCCTTTAACATCCGCAGATTATAAAGGTTAAAGGTTAAAGATAAGANCCGTTGACTGTTACATTTGGTTTTCTTTCTTGTTATTGATTCGTTTGACTTTGATTATAAGAATTTATGTGAATTTGTTATATTATTTTTTTAAGGAATTGCATTTCGTTTATTTAAATTAAAATGGAGGCGTTTTGAAATTAATCTGGTGTTGTGGTTTTCTTTATATGTTAGGTCTGTTTCCTTTATTTAATTGTTTAATTTAATGAGCCTTAAAACTGGTTTTGGGCCGTAACAATTATAAAAAGGTAGAAATTGAAAATAGTGAATTTTAGAAACAAATCATTTAAATTAAGTTGAAAAGTGGTACCAAGTTAAAGTGCATCATTTCTGAGCCACCATCAGTACCATTGTTCCATTTGGTGCCATTAGGGGCACAAAGACCGCACGATTCACTCTTAAACCCCTTATGCACTTCACCTAAACCAATGTTGTTTGGCGAGAAGTGAATGACAGTTTCTATATTGGGAAGGACAGGTGGCTCGCCAGTATTTTCACACTGTTGTTGCATGTCAGGAACTCTATCTGGAATATATCATGCTCCGTGCCTCTCCGTATCCATCTAACTGACAGCTTGCACTGATAAAACCAAGGTGCTCGAACATGAGTTATTAATCATTGTTTGTGTATTGAGCAGATGTGGCGCTCCATCACGTCATCGCCATTGAAAAGCAAACATCAAGGAATGATTAAGACTAGCGCTAGCAATTAGTTATGGTTTGTGTCGGAACCACGGAAGGTTGAAGGAGGCGGACCGCAAGACAACACAGTGGTTTTGAAATCCACATTAGTGTGCTGAACTTATTAACTGTTGTCTATATACTTATTAACTGTTGAACATCATTATTTGCTCTGTGGCATTGATGTGTTAAAGGGATAGTTCACCCAAAAATGACAATTCCGTCATCATTTACTGTAAGACTTTCTTTCTTCTGCAGAACACAGAAGATACTTTGAAGAATGTTGGTAACCGAACAACGGCAGTACTTGCATTGGTTTTGTGTCAATACAATGGAAGTCAATGGGTTCCAATGTTGTTTGGTTACCAACATTCTTCAAAATATCTTTAAAGCTTATTATGGTGAGAAGGAAACTAAGGAACAAATCAACATTTTCTTACTGGTTTCTACATAGAAAGTACACACAAAAGGATTACATTCAAATGAATTACACAACTCACAGGAGGTATTGACTGCTAAACTTGCAACAGAATAATTAAAAGCATATATACCTTTAAATTTAATATCAGCCTGATGGCAAAACCTACATTAATCCACTAAGTGATGTTTTTGCAGAATGACAGCATCAAGTTAAACCGTACTCCGCAGCAAAAAACCTGCTGTTGGATCCAAAACCTTTGTTGACTTTTCCCAAATGTCACACTCAGCGTGCACCGCTAAATGAAGAGATTAGAGACGCGCTCACACATGAGCGCTATAACTGTCTGCACATACAGTATGTGTACTTGCCGTCAACTCGGCTGATTAAACTGGATTTAACGCCATAAAATGTTTAACTACGCTCTGTCTTGATATCGTCTCAACTCACCTGCTATGACATACTTTTAAGGTGTCGACTTCCAATAGCAATTTCCTTTGTGACAGGAAAGCCACCCGGTTCGCGCGAAAGATTCTCGGGTAAACAAACAAGCTTTAATAATTTTCACGTTTGCAGAGAACAGCAGGGTTACGGTTAGGAGAAACGGCAGGATTTTATGGATGACAAAGCTTAGTGCTAAATAAGTGAAAAAAGACAGATCTTTACTTCATCACGCAGATAAAAACGGAGACATTTTCAAGCACTAGAGTCAGGAAAAAAACAGAGCGTAATCTTATTGTGACAGCCCGAGATATGAGTTTAAAGCTATAACCTCACACTCCACCTGTACACACACACACACACACACACATACATCATTCTTATTACACCATAACATGATATCCAAATGATGATTCATCTAGCTTTCACAAGGCTCGAAAAAATGGGACGTATGCAGACAGACTGATCCAGATATAATGTAAAATCATTCTCGTTCCGGACTCTTCCAGCGGTGTGCACGCACGCACGCACACACACACACACACACACACACACACACACACAGGTGTCCCTGCTGCATAATTCATGTGACTTTCACTCACACTGGCCTGGTTTCCTATGAAGAAAGTACTCCAGTGTGTCTTGAAGAAGCAGACGGACGGCCTGAGGTTCATTTACGGAAGACAAGTGAAGACAGGAGATCTGTATCTTCTCTCCTTCATTATAATAAATGTAAATTCGTGTGTTCACGAATAGGAATTGGAATCATAAAAAATGTACCGCTTCCATTAATAGCTCTGTTAATACTTCTGAACGTCTCTCCTGTCGAGAACCCGCATCATAAAACATGGCCTACCTGCGACACTGAGGCAAATAAACAGCGCCGTTGCCGCCACGACAGTTAGCTACTCAACATGCGCTGGATCAAAGAAAGTTCGGACAAAGAGGGCGGAAACGAAAGGTCACTTCCAACATTCTTTAAAAAAAGCATCACGGCGGTGCAGCAAATGTCACCGCTGTTTTACATACAGAGAGTTTCGGCCATAATGAGATTCAAACTTTAAAGAAGTGAACCGCGTGAACTTTCTTCATCAAACGCCGTGATTATCATTTCGTAGCCTACATCCCTACGCCGTATTTACACAACGCCCCTCACACCTGATGCAGGGCTGTAATTTATTTATTTCTCCAAATTAAACGCTTTCCTAAAGGAATTAAGCCGGTCTCCCCGCGCTCATTTCCATAATCTAATAGTGTGTTTATGAGGCAGAGTGTTTATGTTGCCGTCTGAATAGAAATGATGGGAGCAGACGAAAAGGGTGGGAGTGACAGACGCGCACACACGCCGATTCCAAGGTTCCCTGCTGCCACATTGGACTGACAGCTTTGTGGTCCCAGCACAGCAGACACTAAGCACATTTACACAGACACACGCGCACACATTTAGCAAGTGTCCCTTTCATACTTGGTGGCAACTCTAAACACCTCGACATAATAGTCAACATACACACAATGAAATATTCATCAGGGCCATTGTAAGCCGTAATGAAATTGTCTATGGAACACGCTTTCTGACCGTCTCTGAGGAGGGTTTTTAGGGGAGTGTAAGTGAGAGATACAGGATATGTGTTTGGCGCAGCGTAGCCCCCTGTGGCTTCCACACAGCGGCTCATACAGAAACACAACTCGAGCGACCACAAAGTGCTACGTCCTCTGAAGCCATATGATAGCGCTTTGTGTGAGACTGAAATCTAAGTCAGTGTTTACCGAAACTCTTCCATTTGTGACAGCGTTCAAATGTCCATCGCAACATCCCAACTTGACATGCTCTAGCAACAATATGTGCATGCAGCTATTCAACTACGAGATGGCAAATTTGCAAGAACTCGTACAATGTAAATCGTAAAAAAAGCACAGGACTATGATTAGTAAAAAAAAACAATACTGCACTGCTCACAAAAACAATAGCACCCTGCCCAAAACAGGGCAAAAATTTAATGGATTTGTAAAATGGGAATTGTATTGGATTTAATGGAAACTATATTGGCGTCTACTGGTATGTGATGGATTCTCATGTTGGGATATTGCCCAATACACGCCACGAAAAGAAATGTAATGGTTGTAATGGGTTTAATGGAAAAAGCTCATGGTTCATCATGGAATTTTAATGGAAACTATTAGAAATTCTGTGATGGTTTCTATTGTTCAGTTTATTCCCTCATAAAATGTAAAAATATCAGTACACAGTTCTTAAAAAAATTCAGGTTGTAAACCGGCGTTACTAGTTCATTTTATTTAAATGACATTGAACTGACTTATAAAATGAAATAGGATTTTCTAGATTTTATAAGCATACTTTCTGAATATAGATTTTTAAAGTAAATTGAATATAATTTAAATCCAAATGACTTATAAAACCAAACTGATTCATCTTTAAAATAGATTTTTTTTACAGTGCATAGGGTTTTCACTTTATAAATGCAATAAAGCATTTCTACAGTACGCACTATTAAGTGAATCATGTAAAGGAGTTGACATTTTTATGATGCACATATAAAAATCACTGCCGCAATGTTTCTTCGTGAGGCCGTTGAGGACAGGCCAGACATTAAGAATGAAGATTCAGTACACACAGACTACAAAAACAAGACAAAAACCATTATCATGTTCCCATCGAAGGCCAGAGCACCAGTCTTTATGAAAACAGCGATAGGTCAGCGAGACATTCAATTACATCCAAGATCTAATGTTAGAAATCCTTAAATACAATTATCTTATTCAAAGAACATTGTCTACAGCTGTTAACAGTCTCGCATCGACCACATGCACGAACGCACACACACAGTCGCGAGTTTTTTCTTAGCATGCCATGAAAGAGTCTTTCTACCCTGGGACTGATTGGTCCAGAAATATCGTGAGTATAAAGACAGTGATGTGGCAGGTTTATTTATTGGAGGCATGCAAGCTGAAAATCAGGGTAGGGAGTTGGGACAGTCTCCATATTTTAACATCACGTTGAGACAAAAACGAAGGCACAATGTGTGCGTACTTGTGTGCAAACGTGAGAGAAGGACAGAAAGAGAGAGATTAATTCCCAGTAGAAGGTCCTGCCAAATACTCAATGCTACAGGAAGAAAAAATAGCCTCTCTTCAGGACGCGTCGAGTTAAAGTTTGGAATCTGCCGTCATCTCGCCGCAACTTTGGCCCCTGGGTAACCCGGCCCCAGGGGCAGTCCATTTACTTTCGGTGTTTTTCTGAAATAATGTTGACAGGGTGGGTGTCGTTGTGCTTTACCAGATTTGTCAGCCGTGGCAGGTGGTCATTTAGTCAGTCACAAAAATGACATGCTGTCAACGGTGAAATGAGACAAAGGTTTCTGTGTCCGGTCAAGGCCTTAGACTGACAAACTCCTAGTTATTCACTCCAGGACAGACATGCGAGGCTAAAAATAATCCCAGAGCCCACATAAAGTAAAGGGTGTTTTCAACAGAATAACACCTTCAGTAAGAACTGAAATTGTCATCGAAAGTGTGAACGTGGAAAACTTCACAATGTGAACACCTGTCAGGGTGAAAGTTTGGGCCGATAACCTTTGCATGACCTTTTACCTGTACAATATATACTATTGCGCTGCACATACAGTACATAATTAAAAAACGCTCACATATACGCCACTAAATTTAAACATCACCTAAATAATTGGTAAATAATGAAAAATAGATTTTCGGAGCCTTTTATTTTCAAGGAGTCGAGGAGCACAAAAGGTTTCTTGTTACAAAACAAAAACCGAAAGGATCTAGTCTACAAGAAAATAACTGAAACAAAATAAACAGGACCACAAAAATAATCTGTTGATAAAAAGTGAGATGCTTGGCCAAATTCTTATAAAAATGAACCATGATTTAACTATAACAACTTCATTTGTAGTAAAACCAACAAATTTTGGTTCATTAAAGAAACTTGAATATCTGAAGAACCTTTCTGTTTCACAAAAGGTTCTTTGTAGCAAAAAGTTTTTTTTTTCATATTATAAAATAGTGAGAAAGCGATGGCTGAATGGTTCTTTGTGGAACCAAAAATGGTTCTTTATGGCATCGCTGTGAAGAACCTTTTAAGCACCATTATTTTTAAGAGTGTAGTAACCACAAATGTTTCCTTATCTCAGGCCAATAACCACAGTTTAACCATGATATCTGCATCAAAACAATGGCTAGTTATCAATATAAAAACTATGGTTACTGTCATTTTACTATATTTAAACCATAGTTTGTTTTCCAACATAACTCTCCTTATTATCCACTCCAGGACAGATCCAGGTCAAAATAATGACCAAAAAAACAACAAAAATATTAATAATACATGTTGTTTTTCAATTTGAAATCTGTGCAAATCTGAGCAACTGTGGCCGGTAGCAGTAACTTCAGAATGTTCACGTCAATATTGGGTCTCAAGGTCACGAGGAATGGTTATACAGAAACAATTACCAGAGGTCATCACTATCCCGGAAAATGTCACATACGGTACACGCCGGCCTGGAGAAGAGACTGTGGTCTAGTCGACATGAAAATAAACATAACATCTGATTTGCACAAGGTCAAAGTCTGTATGCAGCGATCAACGTGCTGTTTATAGGCGATGATAAAGAGAACAAGGTCATGGTCCTGAGGTTAAGAGTTAAAGGTGAGCTGTTAGTCATCACAGTTGAGCCGTGCTGCTGTCTTCCCCGTCAGGAAGAACGTGACCGGCGTGCTGAGAGATGAATCACACCTCCACAATTACAGAAAAAACAACACTCCTGACTCATTTCTCAGCTGCCATGGATAGAGATGGTTTTTAATGTGGTCTTTGGCTTTAGTTCAACAGAGCTTGGAAATAATGCTGTGCTTAATTGCTATTCATTTATAAAATCTCATTTGAATATGTTTGTCATGTTTATTGATTTTGGGCATAACTTATAATTAAATGTATTGTTATTAATTGCGTATCCATTCACATTTAGGAAATATTTTAATGTATTTATTTATATTTACCAATAATTGAAATTATATTAAAAAGTGTAATCATTTTTATTAAAACTAGAATGGAGGCAGCATTTTAAGACACAGTAATTGTAAAAATAGGTAAAAATACAATATTTAAAGGGAGCGATAAATGCAACCAGACAAGTATTGGAACAGCTCATGTGAAAAAACACTGTAGTATAATATTTACCGTGTAGTTGTACTATATTACAGTTTTTATACCATAGTATAGTACATTTACTATAGCATACTACTGTATAGTATTTTGTAGTATTAACCATAGTAACTTGATAAACTGTGGTAAATACTGTTGTATTCTTTAATTCAATATAATCCCGCACTCAGATTTGAATCAGAAATAACAATATGTTCCCATACCTACATTAGTATTTCTAGAAAAATAAATGCATGCGGTTATGACCATTGCTAAACTGTTTTTGAGTTCAACAGACTTCACATAAGTTTCTGTGTGCAGGTCATGAAGTCATTACAACAAAGGTCAGGAGAGAGCGAGCGAGCGAGAGAGAGAGATTACTGCACGATGATGGTTTCTACTGCATGGTAATTGGACTGAATCACTGAATGCACACCAGTTACTGTCAATCTCCATTAGGCATTAAAGTCCATTAGACGCCATCAATCCTGCACTACAGAACAAGACTTCGCTAACAAATTGAGATACGCAAACAACAAATGCATACGCGCACAGGTCATAACCTTGATTTAGCTTCTCTTCACTATGTCCGCCAGAGACGTCTAAAAAGCCCTTGACGCTGAACACACACACAGCTCCCCCTCCCGTGACTAACCCAACGCTTATCAGTTCCATTTGCATTCGATCCGTGAATCACATCCTCGTCTATCTCATAAAGGCGGTATCAGTGTAACACGCATGAATCAAACAGAGCAAATGGAGCTATCCGCTACGTCTTCAGTGGTACATTAGTGAGGAGACAACAGTGGGGTTATTTCATAAGACCGGTATTGCATTTACATGGAACAAGGAAAAAATACCTGAAATGAAGATGAAGGGCTAAATTCGAACTAGATTTGAATTTCCAAGGAAATAGAGTATGTGCAAGTGCTTGCGAAGCAGAAGTATGTTATACAAAACTAAGATTTAGATATAGAACTCCTTAAAAATCAAGCTTTTTGCACGTAATTTATTGACTTAAAGGTGCTGTGTGTAATATTTAGGAGTATCTATTGACAGAAATACAATATAATATACATAACTATGTCTTCAGAGGTGTATAAAGACCTTACATAATGAAGCGTTATGTTTTTCTTACCTTAGAATGAGCTGTTTCTATCTACGTACACTGCGGGTCACCCTGCATGGAATTCGCCATGTTGTTTCTACAGTAGCCCTGAATGGACAAACTGCTCTACAAAGCGCTTTTCGAAAATATGTCTTAATATCTCTTTCAGCAAAGAAGCTAAAACATGATTGCATCTTAGTACTGTGAAAGCCAATATAGTGCTTCGAAAGGAAGGGGTGGAGTGAGCCGTTGGTTGCAATTCGCAACCTCACCACTAGATGCCACTAAAATCTCCACATTGCTCATTTAAATATACATTTTGGGGTGAACTACTCATTTAAGCAATTAGCGTGTAAAAACATAGTAGCCACAAAGTCATCGCACATTATTTAAGATTCTGATGTTTTGTATTCCTTGTTGAAACAAGCATCTAAACACAATCTGCTGATCTTTTTACAGCAATGTCTTCTTTTTAAACCGATCCTGAAAGCCCGTTTATTTTGCTTTAATAATTTGCGTGACTGTGCATTATTTAATTTAGCATTGTTTTTACCTTGCTGTCTACCAACCATCAGAACAGACATGCTGCGACAACCCACACCGGTCATCGGCTTCTACACTCTTTCCAATAATCGAAAAAAAAAAACGTCTTTCAGGGACCATCAGAAATCCACTCTACCAAACCGCAGAGCTTTGCAGAAAGCACGAGTGACTTAAAACAATTTTGGTTACCTTCACAATCACATACACTGACTGAACTTCACTTTGAAAGGGCATTTCATGCGGGCTTATAACGTTCCACAATCAAACGGGTTGAAATATTGATATCTCCGTGACCGTGTGTGTGCGCGTGTATGTGTTTGTGTGCTCGTGTCACGGTTATCACGGCTTTAGATTGAGGCTTCAGGTGCTTGATGGATTCATTATCATTGTGTCTGAGCCCCTCATGACTGCAG
The DNA here is from genome assembly GCF_024868665.1 of Triplophysa rosa. Lineage (NCBI taxonomy): Eukaryota > Metazoa > Chordata > Actinopteri > Cypriniformes > Nemacheilidae > Triplophysa > Triplophysa rosa. The sequence goes on along the minus strand of NC_079907.1, from coordinate 3,676,450 downwards.
CTGTCTACAGGAGGAGTCCACGGTCAAGGTCACTCACGCAGACAACCAAGAAAAAGAAGGGCACATGGAAATGTAGATGCAGATGAGATTAAAATGAGAAATGAGATGGGGATTCCGTTGCGTGCGGTAATTAAAAACAGGGATTTTTGAGCTGATAAAGATAATTTATGGACGTTATTTTTATTATGGGATTATAATAATTAGCCAACTTCTGTTAAACGGTTTATTGATCATATTTAGAAAATCAATATATAGCCTCTAGATTCATTTCTTTTTGACATCCTGTCCAAGATGGTCTATAATTCATCTGCGCTCATTGCTCATAGGCAATTAGTTTTAAAAACTGAAAAAAAATCTAGCTGCCTGTCTTTCCATCTATGCATCTCAATATATACAGTAGGCCTACATACATTTCAAGTTAAAAGTTATATTTTTCCACTTTTTAGAATAATGCTAAACTTCTCAAAAGTAACTTCTCGTAACCGTGGGAATTATGTTGACAAAAAACGTATATATTTTAGCATTTTGAAAGTAAGCCACCCATTGACAAGAATTTACAAAATCGTTCACTTGGCATTTTATCATTCTGGAGGTCTCACCCTTTTTTAAATATTTATGAAGGAGTTACCAATCTATTCAGGGCTCTTACCGGTTGCTTTTTCTTCATTATTTGGTCCAAGTCACCCATTTCAAAAATATTTTTTAAATAAAAGTTTTGTTTTCTAATGACAAGAAATAAGAAATGAATTATGTTTTTGTCTACAAAAGTAATTTCAGACAACCAAGTGTGATTCGCTGGTTTATCAGTTTTTGTTATTGTTCTTGAAGCAGAATTGGCTCTTTTCATGTTTTGAAAATCACTTTTGGGATTTGAACATATGGACATTTTAGATGGGAATGCAACTTTATAAGATTAAAAACATCTACTCATCAAATTCTACAATGCATTTCCCTGTAGACAAACCGAGCGAAAATCATAACCCCTGACACAGACAAACAGAACACCCCTAAAACTTCGAAAACGTAATAAACTTCACTCCAAACATCTTCTCAGAAGTGGATGAGTAATACACTTTTGATATGGTATTAATTCAAAACAATGTCGCACTAGACTGAACTGGAGGCATTTAGAAGTGCTATTTGCACATGCATATGCAGTAGGGATATTAAAATATTTCGTAAGTAATACATATCTGAACATTTTGTTTAGGCCTAATACTTCCAACCAAACTCATTTAAGATTCCAGATGAAATGCACAAATGTGCAGCATAAAGATGAATAACCAGTCTTAAGTAGCACGGGTGTATTTGTAGCAACAATACATTGCATGGGTCAGAACGATTGATTCTTCTTTTATGCCAAAAATCATTAGGATATTAAGCAAAGATCATGTTCCGTGGAAATATTTTGTCAATTTCCTACCGTAAATATATCAAAACTTTTTTGTGAAGTGGATGCAGCAAAATCATGAACCAAAATGGCCAGAAACATGCCTACAAACTTCACTCGCTGCTGCCCGCTCTTTGGGTATTACCCACTCCAGTTTGGTGTAAAGCTTAGAATTTCAGTTCGCGTTCATCTGCTCTCCACAACGTCATTACAGCAGTAAGCCAATAGAGAAAGTAAAGACAAACCTGTTTCTTCTTAGCAGCGGTCTGCTACAGCGCCTCTGATGGACAACTTCAATGGCGATTTTCTTAAAATTTTGATTTTTTGCACCCTCAGATTTCAGATTTTCAAATAGTTGCTTCTTGGCCAAATATTGTCTTATCTATGGAAAGCTTATTTATTCAGCGTTAAGATAATGTATAAATCTAATGATAATGTATAAAAAATGACCCTTATGACTGGTTTTGTGGTCCACGGTTGGTAAATAACTCTGATGCCTTTGAGTAAAAATACTGCGTCTGATCTTAATGACCAGAGTCTGAATGCTGACAGAATGCAAGTGAATTCACATCGAACATGTCAGATGGTTTTGCAGATGGGAGAATTCTCCCATGATCACCGTACATTGTGTCAGGTATATTTGTAGCGAATCTGAGGCATGTTTCTTGCTCTCCAAACTGCCCCTAGGAGAGAAAATAAAGATCTGTTACTATACCATCACAGTTGGAGAAAAAGACAATAATCATTTTACGGTCCTCGCAGGACTCCTAAAGCAACCACTGAGTGATACATAACGTGATGTTTGTGTTTTACAGACAAGTCTTTCGTTCTGTAATAAACAAGTCAGATATTATGAAATTCAGAGGAGTGAAATTATAAAGAAGATGATCTATATTTGCATATGATATTCTTACAGATTCCACCAATACTTGATGTAAGTCTGAAGTGTTTGATGACATCATAGGCAGAAAATGTCCCATATGATCCCAATTCACCCTGTAATTTGTGTTCAAACAATTTAGTATGAAATCTTCTACATTTGGACAACACAATGTGCTTGCAATTTTTGTTATAAACGTTGATCATCAAAATATATACAATCCTCTGTACGGTCCATTTAACTGTACTGTTATCATCTTTCTTTTGTCTGTCTGTCTGTCACTTTTTTTTAACAAAAGCTCCGGGAGGAGAGAGAGAGAGAGAGAGGCAAATGCTGCTCGGGATGTCGATCTATCACCAGGACGGGGCTCTACTCAGCTCAGTTTCACTGTAATTTCTCCCTCTCTATTGACACTCAGTACCACCCCCCATCCCAGCCCCCTTCTATTGACAACTGAAAATGGCTTTCCCAACCTGACTGACAACCTTGTCTGTCTGACTGAAGCAAAAAGCACAGAGATTGGACCAATACAGCAGTTGTAGAGATTAAACTCCGGCATTACGATGCATCATATCAGATTAAGTTTTTGTGGTGATGTTTTCTCTTAAAGTAGCTTGTCAAAGTCTATTTTTTGTCTTCGCTTTCAATGTTGCATTTGTTTTCTCGACCAATTTACAGACCAATTTGTCTGCGCACAAGGCTCCATTCTGTGGAAATTCCTCTTATCATACATAACTGAAACTTCTTTCATCTTTAAAATGAATGTCTAGACTGTGAGATAATTATCCTCAATTTCCAGGTTTTTGGTTCAAAGATTCTCATTTCACCCCGTCCTTTAAAATAAAATGAGACGGCGACTAATTAAAATGAGGAACGGTATCAAATTCATCGCCTGTGGGTTCTGATCGCCTGAATGTAAGATAGCCTCACGTTTGAAACATTTTCAAGAAATGACGAGAAAGGTTTGGTACATGATGTCATTTCCTGAAAATGGGTTATGGACTATTCGATTTAGCTCGAACGAATCAAGGAACATAAATATCTAATTAAACTTTTAAACAAACTGAAAACCTTGACATTTTTCCTTAAAGAGATTCAAATTCATTCCATTTGCATTCATCATTTTATCACCTATTTCAAAGTGGGCCACTTTACCAACATTCTTCAAAATGTCTTATTTTGTGTTCTGCAGAAGAAAGAAACGAAAGGTTTGAATTGCCATGAAATTTTTCGTAGGGTGCATTTTAGGCCCAATCCCAATTCTACCCCTTACCCCTACACTTTGCCCTATCCCTCCGTTTGGCACATGAAGGGGTAGGGGTGTCTCAATTCTCTTTTGGTTGGAGGGGCAAGGGTAAGGGCCAGATAGCCCTTCAAACGAAGATGTTTCAGGACCTCACTTCAAACGAAGGACTAAGGGAAATTTCCAACATGGCTGCTCACTCGAGCAAGCAGACCCAAATGTAAGTAATTTTTGCCATTAATAAGGATTTTTATGACAATTTTTCATTTTATGTATGTTACATTCAATCTTGTGTTTGTATTTACGGTGATGTTCTTTTAACGTTTGCTAGCGGACAGCACTGACTGCACGATATTAGAAAATATATTTTTAGGTCATATACCCGGTGCATCAGCGCATGTCCTCTGATGCAACGTTAGGAGCTAGCAACGACGTAGACCAGTGTAGTAGTGGTGTCCCATTTCTTAGCGGAAAATTTGTAACCCTTCCCCTTGCCACTTTGTTTCAAGGGGCGAGGGGTAGGCGAAGCGGTAGAAAATAGAATTGGGATGGGGCCTTAATTTACTCTACCCTTAACCCAAAAAATAACTTGTCTGAGTGAATTGATATATTTGTTTCAGGCTCCTTACATCTTTTCTTTGCTTTAGGCCATCTGGAGAAGGGATAGAGTAGACACCCACTTTTTTTCTTAGGCCAGCCTGCAAACCACATGAGGCCCGTCGCCACGGGAGCAGCAGGGGTGACCAGGTGAAGGTAACTTGCTATTGGCTCATCCATCTGGAAAGTCGGCAATTAGTGTTCCTGTTGTTGCCCGACACGAGCCTGGTTTTGCAAAGCTTTGAACCATAAAACAGAGAATGGGAGACCACTTCATACCCTAACGGTCTGCAAGTAAAAAAACTGTAAAACTGTCATTATTGCTTTTCTAGTTTGAGTGAAATAACACAAAACCCACATTTTGGCAAAAACAAGTTACACGGTGTTTGATTTCACCACCTGCTGGCTTTAAATAAACACTGTGTTTTATATGACTTATAATTATTTATTATATACTTCTATTTTTTTATTAAAAAAAATTCTCAACGAAAGCGACTTAAAAATAATCGGAAGCGTGGCATATGTGTCAAGTATCTTTAGCCCGTCCATCCATAACTGTGACATCAACATTAACATTTTTCATATTAATTAAATTATTAATTAAGACATGTCTGCCCTGCCTGCAAGCAGTTTAACATTCAATTAATTTTTTCGGTGTCAGGGAGAAAGTCAGAGGAGAATAGAAATTAGTGCAGTTTAATGAGAAAAGTGAATTCATATTTCCATGTTTGGCTGTGGTTCCATTTTGTATAAACTGTATAAAGTGTCTCTTTTCCTTAGACTCAACAGTCCAATGATTAGTATCTCATTTTTAAATTCATTTTTTATTTATTAGATCATTTGGATCAAATAAGAATGCGTTTTTTCAATAAATAAGTTCATCATCAGACAGGAGTTGGAGAATATACAGAGGGCATTTAATTCTATCATACTTAGTATTTAAACATTATCAATTAAATTGATTTCTATAATGCTTCTCACAAATTCTCACTTTACAGTAAATATATAAGATTGAGACATAGGGAAAAAACTGTACCATAAAAAAACAGAAATCATATAAACAGAAAAATATAAAATGAATAGAATTATTACATACATGAGATTATTATTATTATTAATATTATAACATTTAAAAAATAATTAGTACTATCTAGCATAACAAAATCTTGTCCCCTAATCTACCCAAAGTACCGTTACAAAAAGCAAACAAAATGTTATCGTTTTAAAACTCCTGTCGATGACTTGCCATCACCCAGACCAAGTCTCGGGTCTGTTAAAAGAGTCCTAGTTTTTATGTATTTATTTATTTTATTCTTTGTGATCAATGTGATCAGAGGCAGGGGTACATAAATGAATAAATAACAACCAAACATGAAATAAAAGGCAAACAAAAAAGGATGGCATCACACCCATGATGCAACAGTAAAGCAACAAAGACCGAGTCAATTTACGTGCTGGGGTGCACCTTTGTGTTAGAATTCATTGATTGAGACGCATGAGTAAAACATGTTTGTTGGACTTATAGGACCTTTATCGGTTTGAAAAGAGTAACCATTGTCCTTTTTGCCATTTCAATATGGTAAAGACGTACTAATGTCACACTTTGCCTTTAAATATAACTTCTCTGCACTTTTTACACGTTTGACCAAACTGAACTCTCTTTTTATCTATAAAACTTCACACCGTTATTTCAATATCATCTTAGCAGCATAAGAAAATGTCCCGCATGTTTTCCTCACTATCACAAGCATTTTTTTATAAAACACAGAGTATCGAAATAATAGTTTGCTTTGTAACAGCATCGCCAGCACTGAGAAAATGAAGTCCATCACTGAAAATCTTCAGCATCAGGATATTTTTTATCCATTTCACAGTGGAAACAATGCGACAAGAGTGGGTAAGCAATTTGACATTTGCTAGAGTCGCATGTGAAATACAATCAGTCAGCATTTACTACGTAATGTGGCGTGGCTGTCACGCCGGCGTCTACGTTTTCCTCAGAGGATACGATGTGAATACCTGTCTAAAAGAGGATGTCGACATGCGTCGGGCGAACGGTGTCAGAATGTTAAGCACTCGCGTTCAGATTGGCGGTCTCTGCACTTTCTCCTTTTTTGTCATCAGAATTCGATAATTGGAGGCTAAATCCCAGCGCTGCGCGACTCAGAGGAGAGAATACTCCACATTAAGAGGAAGGGAAACATATTTACAGAATAAAGTGATTAAAGTGAGAGAGAGAAAAAATCTAAATGAGCCTCAAAATTTGAGATTTCAACAATTGGTTTAAACTTGTTCAGTATAAATACAACAGGTTTCGATACAATTTCACTGCCATTATGGTTCGATTCAACTACTTTCTCATGTTTAAGATAAAGTATTGTGATGAAGTCATTACCTGATAAACCTTCAGGCTCCTTTTAGGCAGGTCACATCAATTGGCGGCCATCTTGGAAATACCCACAGGCATAGGTCTAATTACAAAAACAGATCCTATATATAGAGAAAGAAAACAAATATACAAAACAATTACAATTACATTACGTTTTGATAACAGTAAACACACACTTTACTCTTTAAGGCACTTAAAAAGCATCTCACAAAAGCCTAAATGTAAATGTTGGACGATGTGACGCAAGAACTCTGCATACTTTACACTTTACGTCAAAGTAAATCGGGACTTTTCAGGCTAGTCCTGCTAATGTGCATCCACACGTTCTAGAAAGATAAAATCCGACCATGCAAGCTGATGTTCTCTTTTAAATAAAAGGCGAGATGTTATACCCTACAGCTGCTATATTGAGTTTGGGATTTCTGGCATGAATTTTTTACACATAGCGCTGGTCCGTCTCCACTAGAAACTTCAAAATGATTCAAATTCTGACTACTTGACCTCTCCAGAAGTCATGAAGGCACGCTGAACACAAGTTTGTGATTAATATTTCCTCAATTAAAACCATCGTCATTGAATTAAAATACAAGCAAATGGCCTTGAAGCAAAGAGGAGCACAGATGGAGAAAAGAAACATTGAGACGACCTTGGGGTTGGAAGGCAGCCTGTCCTGTGCTGAGTTGAGTCAATCTGCTTTACCAATTTCATCGAAGGGCATGTAAAAGGACTTTAAGAAGGAAACAGTTTTCTTTGCATGTTGTAGTTCAGTAATTCCGTTTGACTCATATAAGCGGCATCGGAGAGGAACATGAGGCCAACAGCTGTTGAAGGCAGTTGTTTAATACATACCTAACTGGATTACTGGAAAATAGACACACGGATATTCACATACTACAGCTGTTGCGTTATGATTGATTTAGTTATTTTTAGTTACAGGGTGGCCTGTGAATACAAATAAAAAGTAAGCCTTGTGTTATGCATTTGAGAGTTTGCATTACTGTCAAACAGCATCTAAAACCACTGCCAACTTTTCAGACTGTTAAGAAACTGCCTTAAAGTCTTAAAATGAGAAACATAAAAATCGTACAATTTTAATACTTCCTTAAAACGGTACATATAATTAAACAAGTTCTCAGAAAAAGTACACAGTAAAATCGCCAGTGTTAAAAAAGGTCAAATTAACACTCACAGTGTATACTGTGTATAATCCACACTCTCTCAAAGTGTGGATTATATATACACTGCGAGAGTAACAATTTTGCATTTTCTCAAGTATTTGCTGTAGCACATCATATTTTGTGTTTATAATAAATAAAAAATGCATTGGGAGATGTAATGAAAGAAACAAATGCTTCGAAACATATATTTTTGTCAAAAGTATATATGCCTTTGAGTCAAAACTTATCATCTTTGATTTACACATCTCAAGTTATTTTAAACATTTTGACTAGTAGTGTTTATCTCTGCATGTTCAATAAAATACATTTTTGCAGCACCGAGTAGAAATTTTTATATAACCAAAAATCTGTTTACCCAAATCAGTCTCATCACCTACAATTTACGATTAATCTTTGTTAAAAATTAAAATCAGTAATTGAGCAATTACATTAAAATGACATTTTCAAAACTGTCTCCTTAACCCGATTCTCAGCAGTAAGCTTATAATATTCATTTATGATTTGAGCTGTCGGGTATAACGTAACCTGCGATTTTATTGTTTAAACGAAGATGGAAATATAGAGACAAAAGATACAGATTGCAGCTTTGAATCCATGCATTCAATGACTAAAAATAAGGTTCTTCAATTACTGTTGATCAATTCTTAAAACGCAGCTTCAAAGTACAAGCGTTGCGAGATCGGCGCCCTCTCCAACGAAACCAAACATTAAAGGCCCACCACCTGCATAGAGCCCACAAGGATTTTATTACGCTTTTATATTGGAAGACATCGCTCGATACAGTAGCTCAAATATTTAGGTTTATCTGATTCCTATCAGTTCAAATAAGTGGAAAGATATGGCGCCATAATACCAGTTTGTTTAGGATACGGTCTTCTCTCTCCGAGGCTGATCAGAGATCAGGTAATAACATGACAACTGCAGACACAAGCCGAATTGAAATCGTGCTTCAAACCCGTTTGATCTCCTCCTTCATGAAACTTTTAGAAGTCTTCCTCTAAAGCTTGGCAGGAGAGGTGGAGCGCTCCTTCAGCACACCACTGATATATCTGACTCGCTTATTCTGATGTCAATTTGATCTGTTCGTGTAAAACCACATAAATAACATTTATTGCCTTGTTAACGGTGAAGTGCGATGTACCTTTGAAATTACAGACTGCACATTACAATAGACAACAGGAAGTCAACATTTGGCCCTGCTTAATGGGGGATAAGCAATTGTTTGCTAATGTAATGAATTGGATGATGGCCAATTGCGCACAGAATGATTCGCATGATGGTGGCTGTAATCTTTCAGGATTTAGACAAACCTGCTGGCAGATACGAGCGCTAGGTGTCAGAGCAGTTATCTAAAGAGTAACGCAGCGGGGCCGGTGCTGTTTTAATGAAGGAAGCCCAGATCTTATTTATGACTTTGCTATATGCAGTGTTGCTCCCAAAGCAGCTTAGCTGCATGCTTGCCTATCAACCTGCTGAAGAGCGAACTTACCAAACAAAATAATTGAACTGTTTATTTACAATATTTGCAAACGCAAATGGGACAAGCTTGTCAACAGTGCACTAAATGTGAGCATTTTCCAAACGGCACTGATGCGCCCTTGAAGGTCCCTTCGAGATGGGGACGCCATTTGTAGGGGCGTTCAAAACCAAAGTGTACACCTGAATCCCTTCACGAAGGGCCCTTTCAGAAGTCCATTAACGAAGGATACATGTCATGGGCTGTGTCTGAAACCATTCCCTATCTCCTATATAGTGCACTATATTGGGTGACCGCCATTTTGTCGTGGTGTCCGAAACCTACTACATTCCCTACATTCGTTCACTCTTTTACCCACAATGCACTTTGATTTTGATCGCTCACTGACTATTTCCCATGATACAACACGCAACGACCGCTTGATTAGAATCAGCTGGATGAGAGTGACCGTTAATGCCACGAATGCACGTTTAAACACTTTGTTCTTGTTGACACTTATTTTCGTGTTTTTGAGAATAAATAGATTAAATGAATGTTATAGACAGTGGTGCTTTATTTGAAACATATGAAATAATTGTATTAAACGCAATCAACGTTAAAGTAAATAAAAGGGGCAAAAAATGGTTTTGTTCTCTTTACTAAAAACGTGACAAATAAGGTGAAAATGAACTTTACCATTTTATTAAGCGATCCATGAAGCCACACCGGTGTAATATAACCGTTATGTCGAATGTCCGCGACAGTACTGTCAGACGCAGGTTATATTACGTCAGTGTCCGAAATCTTTCACTCATTTTCATTCACTTCTTCCCCATATAGTGGACTCAAATGTCATTCGCTATATAGGGAATAGTGAAGGAGTGAGCGGTTTCAGACACAGCAATGGTCACTTCAAGGAAATGAGTTCCGTTCGTGATCACGTGATCTTGGATTGCGCGTTCTCGCGACGCATTTCGAAGCAAATATTGAGCGGGATTTTGACGTTACCTACAAATGTAAGCACAATCATTTAGTTTGTTTTACACTATTTTTGTCAGTGATAAATATGATTTAAGATGGTTAAAATATATAGTGTAAGATAATTTAGTTGATAGGAAAGTATGTGTTGTTCCTTTATCATATATTTCATTTAAATACCAAGTGGAGTGAAAAAAACAAGGCAAAAAGACACAATATTCAATAAGAAATATTAAATATATTGATTATTGTCAACAACTGAGTGCTGGAGTGCACGTGCGGCATTGTAAATGTGACATTTGGCCATTCCCTTTGTGAAGGGAGTTCCAAACGCATAAACGAGAGACAGTAATAGCCTACACCCTTCAAACAGTTCACTTCAAGGGCTCAGCCCTTCGAAGGGAGTAGGGCGTAGGGATGGTCACTTACGTTTGGAAAAATGCCCTGTGCTTTGACAAAATTCGACAAAATCTGCGATTGCAATTCCAAGCGTTTGAACTGAGTGCCTGATAAGAGAGAGAGAGAGTGATAAACGCTGTCACTCGCATACCTCACTGTTCCAAAAAATTGGTTGTTTACTTTCAAGTATGCTTTCAAGAATACTAACTACATGAAGTGTACTTAAAATATAAATAGTGCACTTTCAAGACTACTGGTACTGTAAATAGAATAAATGTAAATAGTCCACAATTTGAAAGAATACTACTACTAGCTGCGTCCCAAATCGCGCACGTATGAACTATTCCATTTTGTAGTATAAATAGTGTGAGTAGTCCGTTCGCATTGTAAATTCTCAAAAAAGAAGTGCACTTTAAGTACCCGGATGATGCACTTTTTCAACCGAAAACATGAAGTGTGGAACTGTGGACACTTCACGCGCTCGACGGTCACAGTTTCACTCACGTAGCGGAAGGGAGGCGGGGCTATCAGACGCTGCTCTAGCAAAACTCTCCTGCAGGGTTATAACGCTTCAATCTGATGATGACTAAAGTAATGCTGGGCAAAACAGATGAAAACTACATTAAAGGTACAATGTACAAGTTGATTTTTATTCACACGCAATGTGCCGTGCGATTGACGTCATTTGTGCTCGTCTGGGAAACCGATATACTTCCGTATAGTATAAAACCGTTTAGTATTCCATTTGGGGCGATACTACCCTTCTAAAATTCACACACTACATGGTTGAGTGCATAGCGCATATTATGTCATTTGGGACACAGCTATTGACTAAATGAAGTGTACTTAAAATATAAACAGTACACTTTCAAGAATACTAGTTCTGACAACATGGGGTGTTTCTAAAAATATAAATAGTGCTCTTTGAAGAATACTGACTACATGAAGTGTGCTCAAAAATATAAATAGTGCACTTTCAAGAACGCTACTGATTACATGAATTGTAGTCAGTACACTTTAAAAAAAATTATAGTGCACTTTCAAGAATACTGACTACATGAAGTGTACTAAAAATAAAAATAGTGCACTTTCAAGAATACTGACTACATGAAGCGTAATGAAAAATATAAATAGTGCACTTTGAAGAATACTGACTACATGAAGTGTGCAAAAATATAAATAGTGCACTTTGAAGAATACTGACTACATGAAGTGTGCTCAAAAATATAAATAGTGCACTTTCAAGAACACTACTGATTACATGAAGTGTAGTCAGTACACTTTAAAAAAAAATTATAGTGCACTTTCAAGAATACTGACTACATGAAGTGTACTTAAAAATAAAAATAGTGCACTTTCAAGAATACTATTACTGACCACATAAAGTGTACTTAAAAATAAAAATAGTGCACTTTCAAGAATACTAGTACTTACATGACGTATACTTAAAAATATATTTAACCTTTGCTTGAGTATATTAAATAAAATGAACTTGAAATATACTTAGTTTTTGTAAGGGAAACATTGCAGCATTTTGAGATAAAACTATAGTATAAATTATAGTGTAACTATGCTTCTTGTGCAATGTTAAAACAATCGCATTTAAATGGAAATATAAAACGTTATAAAAAGATTAAAAATGTGTCTTGTCATAATGGTCTAGAGTCTAGATTCTGGGCAGAAAAATATGCCCTTAAATGAAACATCAAAACTGAAAGGACTGAAGATTAATTGGTCACCACAAAAGCTACATCAAGGTGATCTGAATGCAGCAGGGGAATGAACACACACACGCTCGCTTGTGCGCACACACACACGCACACGCACAGAGAGATGATATCTTCACTGGAAGCTACTAATTACAGCTTCTCTCTATCACATACTACCAGACTTTGCTGTATCTCTCCAGTCATTGACTCAACGGCACAACCAACGTAGAAGCTTCAACAGGTTCAGAAATATGATCAATTATAGAGATAGAGTCACAGGTAAGAAAAGTTTAACAGTTTAGGGGATTCTGTCATCATTTACTCAATATTTCCAACCTGTATGACTTTCTGCAGCGTACACACAAGAAGGTATTTTGAAGAATGTCGGTAACTAAACAACATTGGACCCCACTGACTTCCATCGTACAGACACAAAACCACTGAGACATTTCTCAAAATATCTTCTTTTGTGTTTCACTGAAGAAAGAATCATACATGGCAAACTCAACTTCATGCCTTCCATCTTTGGGTGGCCGTGTGAACACAGAACATAATGGACAGGCATAAAGAAACTCAACACATTCTCATTTGCTACTGTAAAACACAAAAACGCACACACACACTTACCCATCTACTTTGTAAATAGAAATTCCATAGACTTATTTTGTTTTAACTGTATATACACCTAAATGTAAATATTCCAACAGAATCAAACCCCACCCTAACAAAAAACTTTCTACATTTATTATTTATCAAAAAAAAAAACTTTATAAATTTGTCCTCAAAAATGGTTAAGGGAGTAAACACACACACACCTTAAAATATCCCCATTTACATTAAAGGTATTGAAGTCACCGAGATTTATTTCACTCCTGGGTTTTGTTTTTCTTTTCCAGCAAATAGATTTTTAACAAGGTAGCTAAACGAACCCCTGCTCGATATCATCCGCGCTAAGACGTCTCCCTAACGCAGCTTATTGGGTTTTGTGGCGAAGAGCTAATATCTTTTTCCTGTAATCGATTAGGCAGTGTTCTGGTATCACTTAAAGGCCTCAATAACATACTGATGCCATGACGTGTGCGCTGGTTATATTGACCTGGTAATGAAAGTAATCCCGCACTACTTGCGCGTATCTTTTTAAACACTAACCTCCATTGAACATCTCCTCTGTGTATATTAAGAACGTGAACAGAAGAAACCGAAGAGCCATCCCTTCAGACGGGAAGATTTATATGCCACAAACATCTTGTACCTGGTGTTCGGCTGCGGACTGCCGCCTGTAAATAATACATCCAGCATCGCAGGTAACATCGCAAGTTAAAAGCCTACTAAATTAATGATTGGAAGAAACGGTGAGGTCAAAAACAAGAGCATCTTGCGAGCGAGGCATTTACCCTAAGGGAGTACAAAGAGTTCCTTTAATAGGACGGATAAAAATCTCTACATCACAGAAAATATTTCTGTAATTGAGCTTATGATACCTCGCACAGGTCCACGTGCATTTAAAACTGCCTGTCAAGATCAAATCTTGACCTGTATTGATTTTCATGTATATACTTTTTTGTTTTGATGTATGTCAAGTCAATGCAAGGACAGGCCGACTGACCTTGTTGAGATTCTCCTTTTCTTTGGTCTGTCTGGGAATCTTTGAGGCGAGTCTCTCTTTTTGCGCCTGGCCTTTGTGTAGCATTTCCCCACTGACTTTGAAGCTTGGCTGAACATCCCCAAAACCCTCCCTTCCTTCTCACCCTCCTTAGTGTTTGTTTCTTTATAAAAATTACCTGCCTGTCCTACTTGGTTTCTCACCCTTGACCGTGAGGGGCTTTTTTTATGAAAGCATCTTCTCCACAGCTGGACCGCTTATGAGGCCTAAACACTTTTCTAGGTCAGCGACAGCCACAACGTAGGAACGGCAGAAATGATCCACACCAGGAATACGTGACAAAGTCGACCTCTTGGGATGTATATTTCTGAAAAGGAATCGTTCCGTTTCGGTATGAAACTCAGCTGAGGATTCAGGAAAAACTGGACCACCTATAAAATTCATAACAGTTCAAATAAAGGGAGCAGAAGAATGTAATTTAGAGGTTAAGACTTTGTGTTTACTGTCGCTCATCTAGCAAACCGTTTTGCGATGTCATCGAAGTAAGAGAATGGATATTTGATTTGACATCCATCTTAGATCATTTCATTTTAGAATCAGACTTTTAATGACTTGAAACTTTAACGAAAATATTTCAAAACGTGATATTAAAAACCTTGACTAACGATAGTGTGTTAAATCTAAACATATGATAATATCTTAAACAATTTAGCATCCATTTAATGTTTTGCCTTAAGAGCCACAATGGTTACATACTCTCTCTCTCTCTCTCTCTCTCTCTCTCTCTCTCTTTTCACTACACTCCAATTTTAAGCGTTATTTGTTGGCCAAAAAAGGAGAAACACAAAATAAACACAATTAAAGATGAATTTTAAAGGCATTATTTTTGCAAAAACAGATAACTGTTTTTAAACATTTTTGAAAAATCATGTTTTTTTTTACTTTATCGTGTTTTATTGCATTAGTTAGCTGTAGAATTATTATTACAGAATTAAAACAACCCAACTGCAGTTTGATATTAATTGGAATGCACAATAAGAAAAAGTTGTCTGTTTTTGCCAATGAACCATATAGTTCTTTTATAGAGAAAGTTTAGCAATTTTGATGTATGCTTTTGTAAGTTATTTGTTTATTTTTATGTTTCTATTTAATAATTTTTATTTTTTGTTAATTTTTTTATCATTTTAGTGCTTTAAACTTATTTCAGTTTTTTGAGGCCACATTTCATTTTTTCAGATTTTCAAGTTTTTCTGATAATTTTAAGGTCAATATGCTATTTAATTTCAATGTACAGAAACATTTTCAAAATTTGTGTTTTAGAAAAGAAAAATAACCTTGCAATGAACTCTTCATTTGGTTATAAAAAAATATACTGTGATCGGTTTATTCTGTTCACGATAACCGTGAAGTGAAAATCTCATATTATATTAGTATCTGAAATCAAAAGTGCACCAAAACCATAAAAAGTCCTATTTTCTTGAACAGCTACAATGTGGCCTTTTAGAGAAAATCCTATGTGCTACTCGCATTTTATTTACAGCCAAACTCAAATACAGTACATTGCTGTGCCATTTCTATGTAAACACAATTTCAAGTTGTCATTCTAATCTGAAAAAAAAATCATTTTACACAAACATGTGTCAAAGCATTGCATTAATACAGCATGAATACAATTGAATTGTGGGAAATCAAGATTATTTGTGAATAACAAATGCATTAAAACATCAATTCTGGCCTGTTCCTCACATCATACGGCTTTTAAAAAACAAAATGCGTCAATCAAACTTTGATAGCGCTTTTTGAAGTTCGACTGCTCCTGTCTCTGTGAATTATCGCTGTATGTGTGAAGATTCTTTACAAATTTCTCAGTTTGTGCTCCACAGTAAAACAATAAAAGGCAGATTTGAAATGGTTGAGACATCGATGAAAGGACTGTTCATTGAATTGCCCCCTCGGTGTAGTTTTAGAAATGGTACCTGCTCCCTTACCGGCCTGCCGGGGAACGCAACGTGTCACTTTTCCACGGATGAGCCTTTACAAAAGCAACTCTCTGTTTGCTTCACAAACACTTCTACCAAACAGCTTGATGTTGTTTGAGGGAAGTTTAGAAGTTTCATTTGATTTGTTTTCAACTTTGAATGTCTCTGCTTTAACACAAGATCACAGTCAGGTTACAACTGTTCTGTAAGTGTGCATCTGTGTGTGTAGCCCACGCGCAGTTTGTGTTTTGAGGGAACTCATTACAAAAGCTGCGCCCATGTGGAGCCTGTCACATTAAAATATGCTTCATTTATAAAAGCAGTCATCAAAACGTTGTCTTAGCTGAAGTGCCAGTCGAAACACAAGGAGCCGCTTCATCACACGTCACATTTCGGACTTTTAAAGCTCGCCTCCTGCAGGCAACCCATTTGCGCTCAAAAAACATCAACCTGTCAGAATCTATGTGAGACATCTGAGGATGTGATAGGCCTTGTGTTGGACAAGAATAACAAGTCAACACAAGATGAACTGAAGATCAAACTAAGCTGTCTTTACCAAGAATCAATGCCAGGCTTCTGAAAACACTCTGATCCTTCTACAACTTCTTATGAAGCTAAATTCAGACAGCGCATGTAGTGTATTAGTATTTCCATTAAGTTGGAATGGCAAGCCGGGTTTAATGTTCCTGCCATCTCTTACATTCCTAAAAGTCCTGCAGTCGCAGGAAAAGGTTTTTTTTTCAATACCACATCTTTTCTGTAGGCCTATATGTATTCTATAAATGTAATTTTTTTTGTAATTTCTTTTTTTCCATGTAAATCTGCTTTGTAACAGGGGTAAAGTGTGTTATATAAACAAGTTCTTTATTGCTAGCATCTACAAAAACGCATGAATTCTACATGTTTGTGATCAGTAGTTTGTATAAATTTAAATAAAACAAAAAGAGAGAAACTTGTGTGTGAATCAGAAATATTGCGCAAAAGGAATGGTCGACTCGACACAAAAAAATCCTTCCTTATATTGTTCAAAACTATATGCTGTTATTCAAACAGACTTTTTCTGAAGCTATTTTTTCTAAAACAAAAGTTCACAGCAACCGCGTTTGTCAAGCTTCAACAAAGACAAAAATCATTACAAAAGTATGCAAGTTGTATACAAACCCAGTGAAAAATATACATATATGCTTCTTTAAACAATAACCTGATAGCTTTACGCAATAAAATATAATCATATTGCTCGAGTTCTTATAAAAACTTACAGAGCTCATCTAGATCTCCATCCTGCATGACTTCTCAGCTCTTCATTAACATTCAGGTGTTTCACTATCATTTAAATGAACACGCATGCACCTGACGTTAACAAGAAACATATGTAGCATCATACATACCGCTGACAGTTTCCAACTCTGTTTGTCCCGAAGGGAGAAGAAAAGATTCTGTGTTATCGGAGGCTTATTTGAGAGCCAATGTTGGTTTGTAAATGAGAAATTAGAACAGACATCCAATCATAATGGTCTCGTGTCTTGGGAAAAAGCTCTCTCAAGGCTTCGCAAATGAAGTTGTCACACACATGGGCAAATTTGCATCCACCGGAGCAACCCGTATTAACTGAACTCTAACACAACGCCGGAGGTGAATCTGTCTCGTCATTTTGAAGCTGAACTGTGGAACAGGTGAAACTCAGGGCAACAAGAACTCCACGTTTTAATCCGCACAAAAGAACCCGTGAGGAAAACGTACAACAGTTTTAAAGAAATAGTTCACCCAAAAATGAAAATTCTTTACTTTTTTGAGGTTTGACTTTGTTAAGTTACACTTTTCTGCCAGAGAACACTAAAGGAGATATTTCAAAGAATGTCGGTAACCAAACAACACTGGACCCCTTTGATTTCCAATGTATAGACATAAAACCTTTCTCAAAATATCTTCCCTTGTGTTCCACTGAAAATAGAGTCATATACAGGTTTTGAATGACTCGATGGTGAATAAACGATGACCAAATTTGTATTATTTTGTAAACTATCCCTTTACCTTTTTCTGTTGTGTTTGCAGCATTTGGGATGGAAAGTCAACTGTGAGTACATCAATTCAATTCTTGATTTTTAGTGCACTGTTCCTTTAAGAGAGCACACAGTTCGTTTTTTTCTGCACCGTGTACTTAGTCATGACGGCGATAAAGTAATGAGACAAAGGGAAGCTAATTTGTTTCATGGTAGAAAGACTGACGTTAAACATCCACCGCTAATAGGACGTAGCCCACAGTCTGGAACTCTGAGCATTCGTCTCACTATCGTCTCGGTTAATCACGCTGTCTTCAGTCTGCAGGAGTTTCAGTTGAGGTCTAGGACAAGACTCTCAGTATAACACACGTTTCCCCACAAGAACTGTGGCGGGCACCAGAGCCGCATAAAGAAAGAGCTTTATATAAAAAGGGAAATGAATTCCCACCTTGGATTCCCAGGAGAGCAGAACAGATATCCTGAGATTTAAAAAAATGTCAGAATTTGGAAAAAGTGGCTACTCTCAAATGTATAAAACATCAGAAAAGATAAAAACTCTTCTGTTCCTGCACAGACGTGTCAAAGGACCTGTCAATATGTACTGCTCCTGGATCGCATTTACGTATGCGACGGCTGAAGTCGTTTTCGGGCTTTTTTCAGCCTCGGTGAACTGCGCTCGTGGCCAACAAACCTTTTAACATCCTTTTGAGTAATTAGCTGTCATTTATAATGCTGTCGTGATTTTTGTGGGCGCTTTATCAAGCGTATCTCTTTAAATTTCTTTGGAGGGATGTGCGCTACACTGTTGGGTTTTACCACCTAATTCTGATTATTTTTTATAGGGCACGAATGGAACCGTGTGATTGGCACCACAGAGGACCATGTGATGCAATTTCACCTTAACATGGGAAGTCGAGAGTGACATGCTGCGGATGCTTTTCAAATCTGAAGCTTCCAGTTGTGATTTACACGAATACATGTTTTTTCCCATTCTTTCTAAAAGTACTTTGTGTTAGAAAATGCATATGTTAAAGGGATAGTTCACTCAAAAATGAAAATTCTGTCATCATTTACTCACTCTCAAGTTGTTCAAAACCTGCATAAATGTTGTTTGTCTTCTAAACACAAGGAGAGATAGAAAGAACAGAAAATAGGAAACAATCAATTAAACAATTATTTATTCTTTTTGGCTTTGAACAGAATTAACAGAACACATTTTTTTCTATCTAACATGGCAATTGAAACACCAATGAATGAAATTCTCATAGGAATTATTTTACAATACATCATTTTTATTTTACTTGAATAAAAAAAAGTATGATTATAAAGAATATGGCGCAGCACCCTTAACTCTAACCATCACTGCCCGAAAAATCGTAGTAAAAAAAAGTACGGACGAGTTTGTACGATCCAACTTCTAGTTACAAAATGCCATGAGATTGCGTTGAAGATTCCCCCAATTTACCCAAGAGTGAATATATTTACTTTCAAAGGTGCAGCAAAGTTTGTCTTTGAACACATAATTGTAGTTTCACTAGAGTCGAGTTTTCTGGATCCCAGGAGTCAAATTTATCCCAGATTTCATATTTTAAAGGACGGGTAAAACACCCCAGATGGGATATAATACTCATATGAAGTGTTCCCGAAAGGTCTGTGCTACAAAAACATTACAGCTGTTACAATTTACAATGACGCGAGCCTGCTGCGGAAGAGCAAATGAGACGAGGCTTCAGACCAGGAGAAATCTCTTTCTCTCTCCTCATATTAACAATGTCACTATGAGTACGTGGAGCATACAAAGAGGGTTTATCACGCCATTTTGCAGCTGGCAGCGCACCGCGGTTCTAATAAACTATAAAAATACAACCATATAAAACTGTTCTGGCTCTTACAAGCTCCTGTGGCCATCAGAAAAACTCAATCCGTGCCCAATCTGCCCAAAATCTCTGAAGAAGCCTTGCACCTGGAGAAGCTCCAAATCACACTTAAAGTAAAAAAAATAGCTCATGACATAAACAAAACCATACATGCGTGGTACATTGTGTGATTTTTTACTCGCCCACATGACGTTAAACATGTTTAGAGAACTTCCGGCATTTCCGGAGCACAAATAGAGATATTTAGGTGACATCCGAGAGACATCATGGTGTCAGTTTTTGCTTAGGCCCAGAAAAGTACTAAAGACGTCATTAAATTGGTCCATCCGCGCATAGTGGCTCAGTTGAAGTTTTTTAAGCAACGAGAATGCTTTATGTGCGAAAAACAAACCAAAATACAGACTTTAATCGATATATTCTCCTCTGTCTTGTCAGTGTATGGCGTGCGTTCATGAGAGCACTTCTTCGTCTTCTTCTTGGACGAGAGCACTTCAAAAGTAGACAGGTTTGTGCGCCGAACGTCGCATGGGGCTCGCCCCTATTGGATGCCGGCGCTCTGACTCACAACGCGGAAGCGCAACTCTGTGTTTACACGCAGGAGACGAAGAAGTGCTCTCGTGAACGCGCGCCATACACTGACAAGACAGAGGAGAATATATTGATTAAAGTCGGTATTTTGGTTTGTTTTTCGCACATAAAGCATTCTCGTCGCTTCAAAAAAATTCTGCCAACTGAGCCACTACGCACGGATGGAATATCTCTATTTGCGCTCCGAAGACGCCGGAAATTCTCTAAACATGTTTAACGTCATGTGGGCGAGTAAAAAATCACACAAAGTTGATTTTTGGGTGAACTTCCCCTTTAAAGAAAAGCAAAAGGTTTGTGTCTAGTTGTAACAAAGTTTGAAGTAAACGGGAAGGAGGCGGGAACCGGCGAACGTAAAACCAACTGTTAATAAAATAAACAAACAACATAATGAAGGTAAAACACAATACACAAACATAATAAAACAACGTAAAATCCAGGCCTGGTCCTCCCTCGTCCTTCACTGTTGTCGCTCCTCCTTTTATGCTTCCGGAGCTCCTCCGTGAGCGATGCGAGACCGGTGCAACGCGCAGCTGACGCAAGTGACACCGGCCTCGCACCGCTCCCTCACGGCCCTCGCCCCGCTCTGCTTGTCACACTAGTATTTTGGTCTTGTGAGATGATATTTGATTTAAAAGTCGTAAATGCTAAAGAAATTAATGACTAAAGGAAAAGGACTGATTATAGACATTTTAATTAAAACCTACCGTATTTCAGTTCAGTATATACTGTAATCTTTATTGTACCGTATGTGGTACATGTTTGAAGAATGTCAGGTTGATAATTGGCTGTGTGGGCCGCACTATGAACGATTTCATGAAAATATTCTCTAATTGTGCCGTGAGAAAAAAACATGGATTCAGGATTTCATGTCCTCATTTAATCCTTGCCTGAAACCGCTCTCCATCTGGACTCAAATGAACTCTTAATAATGTATCAACTTCATGACCTTTCTAATACAACCTTAGTCAACCTTGATTTTAGAAATATTATCCTAGACTGTGTGCACTCTGCTTTGCAAATGCTTTTCTTATTTTGTACAGAACAAACTTAGTTAAACGCATAGTTGACCCAAAAATGAAAAGATATAATATAATGAAAAGATATATTTGGAAAAATGTCAGTAACCCAACAGATCGTAGTTGGGAAAATAAATTCCATGGAAGTCAAAGGGGATGAGATCTGTTTAGAGGGTGAGTAAATGATGACAGAATTTTCATTTTTGGGTGACCTACTGTATCCCTTTAACGGTGGTTAAAAAAACATTAGAGCATTCTTATGCAACCTGTTATTTTTATAATATTCTTTATATAATCTATCGATCCATCCATCCATCCATCTCTTTCTATCTACCTTTACTAAAAAAATGAGAACAAGAAAGAAATGCTACTGTCTTTGAAATCAAGAGTACTAAAAGGTGAATAATGAAAATGCCAAATATTTTCCATATTTTTCCATAAAATATAATGTTTGTTGGCATCGTGAAGTTTCACAAGAAGCTGCTGTGATAAATGAAGACATGTGGCATATGAAGACACATCTGATACAATAAGACCTGAAGTTCAAGGTTTCTCATATGTTGAAATGATTCTACTGATAGTCAAATATTCATATTTCAAACAGCACCATCCGCACAGAGGAAATTGCACTTTAGTGCAAACAAATCACAGAATATCTTCAATGTCAGATGTCTTCATTTTGCAGACGCACATTTATGAGTCATGCCCGTGCTGTGCCCCCTCACATTTCTCGAGAGCGTGCGGTTAAATGCAATTTCCAAAGAATACAAAAATGAAATGAAATGATATTTCAATAAGTGTCTTTCAAGGTTAATCTCAAAGAACGGTCAAAGAAAAGGGTCTGAAATGCTCCGGCAAAAATCACCCACACACGTCTAAATTTGGCCAGTCCAATGGAGTCAAACACACTTTCCACAGCAAATCCTCTCTCTATTGCTTAAACCCGTTTCACTGTTCCTTGTGAAACACTTAAGATGCCATCAAAAACACACATCACATTATGTTTTCTATTGGTCTGATGATTTCCACTGTGTAAGCGCTCAGTTCTTGGCCACAACACTGTAAGGTGTGTACCTGACCTTTTGCCATTTAGTCAAAGATCCGGCTACGTGAAACTTGGAAAGCCCCGACTGTGTGTTCTTTGTCTCATAACAAGTCTCTGATGTTCAGTGACGATGGTTTCTGAAATAATTCTCAGGTCCTTTCTGAAGAAACATGGCAGCACGGGATGTCAGAGGCTTTGTGGTGGGATGTGTTGGATTTGGGGGGATATTAGAGGGATTGGAAACTAATGGGAGGGCAGAGTTAGGGAGCGTTCTGCAATCCCTCCGGATTCTGATTGATGGGGTCGGATTTGATTCATCTGCCCCGAGTATCGATTTGTTTCTGCTGTACAATTCAACAGCTCTCATCATGTCTTTCTGTATTTCATTTTTACTGATTCTGTAAGACATCCCTCTGCTGAGCACAATTTCATC
Organism: Triplophysa rosa; assembly: GCF_024868665.1. Taxonomy (NCBI): domain Eukaryota; kingdom Metazoa; phylum Chordata; class Actinopteri; order Cypriniformes; family Nemacheilidae; genus Triplophysa; species Triplophysa rosa. Next base: position 3,653,690 of record NC_079907.1, on the reverse strand, counting down.
TCCACCAATTTCTGACACCTAAAACGAGCTCGTCCTCTGATCAATTCACTGGGGTGGGAATACAGATCCTCCCATTCCATAAATAAATAAATAAATTAACAGGAAAGGTGCATTTATTTCCAAACAGTGATTTATCTGCCAAATCGCATTTGTCTTTCTTGTTATTTTGGCACCTTGATCTCAAGAGAGGTGCGTTTATCAAACACAAAGTTGCTGGATTTTACTTTAAGAATAGTTTGGTTGCACATCACAAAGCTAATGTTTCATAAACAAACAAACTCTTGACAGCCCGGAGGTCATACATTTATACTGAATTAATGCAACTTAATTTATCACTATGATCGGAAATAGATTTTTATTTGTTAACACTTGACAAAACGGCGCTAAACTTAAAGGAATAGATCACCTTCAAATGAACGTTATGTCATCATTTACACACCCTCTTGTCATTTCAAACCTGTATGACTTTCTTCTGCAGAACACAAAAGAAGATATTAAAAATTTAATTTACATTTAATGTATACAGATGGTTTCAGCGGCGACAATATTAACTTCTGGAAGACCTCCACCAAGGTTATTTTAGTTTACTAAAATTAAACTTTGATAACGTTTCTGTTTATTGAAATCAAATAATATATTGGCCTAATTTTTTTGGAAAAAAACAAAACATTTAAATGTTGCCTCAGAAAAAAACTAAAATAAGTTTAAGGCACTAAAACTATGATAATAAACAAAACAAAACACTAAAATAAAAATGAATTAATCTTATAATGCAACATAAGAAATAAACAAATAGCCTGAATAATAAAATGAGAAAAGCATGTAACAAAATTGCAAACATTTTTCTAAAATTAACAAAAACAAAAATTCTAAATTTTAAAGCTAGTGTAAAATAAACAAATTAAAATAAACAAATTAAAATAATTAAAAAAAAAAAAAAATTAATAAAACTAAAACTAAAACTCCTCCAAAAAGAATAAACAACTATTGAGTAGTTTTGATTAAATTTAATATACAATAAAATATTAATATCAATTAAGTATAAAACAAATTGTTAACTTCGGTGCAGGCATGTGAGTCCGATGAAACCGTCTATAACAAAATGCCACTGAAATAAACATATTTAGGTCAACTAACTTAGGTCAAGATCACATTTTTTTATTATTAAACTTAAGTATTTCAATTTTAAAATTAATATTTTTAGTATCACTTATTAAACGAACTAAAACATAATATTTCCTCTGTGGTATAGCAAACGAGATGAGGCTGCTTACAATAAACCCACCAAAATAAGCAAGACGTGTGTGATTACAGTAGGCTACAGTGTAATTCTAACATGACGTAATTAAGTATGTCTAGAGAAATGCAGATGAGTATCTTACCTGACTCTAAAACGACAGTCTAAGCAGTTTGTGTATGTGATTTGTCTGTTGTCATTTTTTATTTCTTCCGCAGAACATCGATACTGCAAGGTGCAAAGCCAGAAGTTAACAAATCTAAAGTAGCTCACGATAGGCCAAAACACTAAATGTGGTGTGAACTCTCACAGACATTTACATTTGGATCACTGAATTCACAAGGGGATCGCTAGCCAAAAAACACTAGGCAAATTGTTACGGGAGTTTCACAGAAGAAGAAAAAACAGACTCGTAACCTCTTCCAAAACCTCCTCCAGAAACATGGTTCCATCTTATTATGTCAATTCAAGAAAATGATAAGAAAACATGTAAACAAATGAAGGCATGTAGATGTTTAAACAAATAAATACAAATAAATATACCAATGATTACATATACAGTTTTTCATTTGGAATGGACTGTTAGAGTCGACATGCACCTTTAGAACTAAGTCATGCGTAATTTTCTGCTTATTTCTGTGGCGGATCAATAGGGGAAGGGCGCCAGTTGGTAAATGAGGCTGCAGTTGTTAGAGCCATGGAGGGATGTGAGAATTACAGCAAAAGAAGAAAAAAACACTCTGTAAATTCATCTCCTTACGTTTCAAGAGGCAGAATATCAATATTTTCTCAGTCTAACTGAAGAACGTGGGTTTACAGTTGCAGATGAAGCCATTATTGAAAAAGATCCAGACCAGCTTCGGAACGTCAGAATGTCCTATCTGAGTTGTTAGCATATTCCCTAGCGGTGTAAGAAGGGATGAGTTAATGAACAGACTTTTGCCGTGACGGCGCAGGGGAAGTCGAGGTATTGACAACCTCCGCTCCGGTGGGGAAGCTCTCGGTTGTTAGTCTGTGTCCGTGTTGTTGATGTTGTGCTGTGTTTAAAAAGTTCTGAAATTCCTGAGCGTGCGGGGTAAAATGGATTTCACAAAAGTTTTAGACCACAGATTGACGTTATTGCACCTTTGAACGAAGGAAAGTAATGTTCTATTCATCGAGTGTGTTATTTTGAGTCCACTGTTAAACTGCATTATTTACCCGAAGGTCAAGACAGACCGTTGCTCTTTATTGACTACGATGCTATCTTTGAAGGATGCATACTACAATCACAAAAGCACTATACACTATACAGGTACATATAAAATCACGATATGCATTTGCACTCAAAGGACCATAAGATCAGTGTGATAATATGCTCCTCTGATGCCATTTACTATTCATCACCGAACGACAAATACTAAACTCAAGTATATTACAGCCAAGAAGTTAAGAAATCTCTCCAGGGATTTCTGCATTTCTTATTTCCGTTCCAGTCCAGTGTCTGGAATCTCAGGAATGACAAAAAAATCACCTAACCGCAATGTGAAAGATTGAGAGAATGCAAAAAGGCACGAAAGTTATGAAAAAATTCCATCAGACGTTTATTTTTAATCTGGTCCTAAGACACATGTAAAAACATTAGCGTTGTGTTGTTTAAACACGAATATCAACTTGTTTTCTTTGCAGTATTCAAGATCTGAAAACATTGCATCTTTTTTTATTTTGACCAGTTTGTACGGTTTGTTTTTTCCAAATACATTTTTATTTGTTAGAAACGTTGTCAGTAGTTCACAGAATGATTTTTTTTACTTTTACCCAAACGCAAATAGTAAATACATAAAAAACTGAAATTAATTTTGGAGTGGTCTCTTAATAAAATGTATACAGCCAAATACAAAATTATTCTGAATTTACTATTTTTAGGTAAAATTATCATTTTTGTTATATTCTGTAAACTACTAATAATATTTCTACCAAATTTCAAATAAAAATATTGTTTCTATTTGCATTTATTTGCAGAAAATGAAAACTGGTCAAAAGTTCAAAATGACAGAAAAGATGCTCTGTATTTTTTCAGACCTCAAATACTGCAAAGAAAACAAGTTCATTTCACTTTTAAGCAATACAACAGTAATATTTGTGCATGTATTTAGGAAAAGGAAAAAAAAACAATGTGACATCCTGGATTTTTATCACAGTTTTCATGCGTCTTGTCATGTTGTCAGTCGTTCACATTGCTGTTGGATGACTTTGTCACTCCTGAGGTCTGATTATACCGAAATGCAACAGACACTGGACTGGAATGATAACAATATATCTAGAATTGCTCATTAAATGAAAATGTGGAATGGTCTCTTAATTATTTCCATGGCTGTGTATGTATACTGTATATATTACTTTCAAAACCGCATTTCTTGACATTTCAAATTGCAGACAGCAGATTGTGCACATTATATGGAGTCTATTGCATTTTTTCCTCCATAGGTCAGGCCTTTTTATGCCGGAGAACCTCAAATCGATTGGAATGTGAGACTGACGTCTGTATCCTAATGAATTAGCTAAAGCAAGCATTGACTTGATTAAATATTCAGCTTATATACTATGAAACAGCAGCAGAATTAGCCCTTCGCCTCAGTCTCTCTCATTAATTCTATAAATCGCACCCCTGTGGCAGAATTAGCTTTTTTGCATGCATTTGAACAAGTGTCATTGGTAGATTGCAAACACGATGGGTTTTACACGTTTGTTTCTTTAATGAGGGGTATTGTAATTTCTCTCGCAATACCAGACTCAATTACGTAATATTTGTTTTGAAATCGCTGGCATTGTGTTCTTCACAAGAATATTGTAGGTTAAATGCGAATTAAGTCTGTCGACAGCATGTGTGGTCTATGGGCGACAGCCACAGAATAAGCAGTAATGTGTGGAAAATAAACAAAAATAAAAGATATTGAGCAGGCAAGTAGGAAACACTGTGAATCACACTTTTGAAAGTATAATTACTTCACATAAGACTTGTTAACATGAGACTGGTGTGAACCCAAAATGATGGGTTGTTTCAATCCATGTTGGCATAAAATATGGACAAAATGAAGCATTGGGTTATAAAGGAATCTATGTCGGGTTGTTTCAACCCATGGTTGGGTAACAATAACCCAGCATAGGTGAATTTATAAGTGATTGGTTTTGACCATATTTTACCCAACCATGAGTTAAAGCCACAATATGGAATATTTGGACCACTAGATGGCGCACTTTCGAAACAACAACAAAAGGCGAAGCTAAATGACGTTATGTAGGAGAGTGGAATTATGGGACATGTCGTTTTCACCATCCAGAGGCGTATGGAGATCGCCCATCATGTTCACGGACGAGGTTATTGATTTATTTTATGTCATCGTAATGAATTAGCTTGCAAGAAACGTGGAATGTAATGCTACGTTAGCCCGCGACTGATATTGGACTTTTGTCAATTGGTTTGGTAGCGTAATGCTACACAGTTTTTCGCGTTTAAAACAGTCATACAGTCGTCGTTTAAAAATTAATTTGAACGAACCCACAGTATTTACAAGTAACCTTACTGGCTACACATGTGTGTGCGACATATACTGTATTTCATAGGGTAACTGCATTTATAACTATTCAAATAATCAAAGAGTATTTTGTGTACAGTAAAAAAAATGTGTTTACCTGTCTATTAAAACACATGCGAGAGCGGAGTCTCTGTCGAGTCCAAGTTGGTTGCGCAGCTCTCTCCATTTAGAAAACGCCACGCCAATATTAATCCTTGTTTTATCTCTTCGTTTGTCCATAAGCCTGCTTGCCTCATTCGGCCTACGTTTACGCTTTTTTGGGTTTCCTTTACTCGCCAAAGAGTAATCGTGATCCATAATAACAGAACAACAGATGCTGTATAACCACTTCCGCATTTGCATGTTGCGTAGTTTCTACAACCGGAAACTGAGGGTAGGGCGGCCCACCGGATATTAAGTCACTGATATGCAACAAAATACAAGGGAGACAAGGAATTTCTGTGGATTTGCACATTCTTGGGAACATTTGGGATAATGTAAGTACACAACTGCATGAAATATATCACACCGTGCAAGTGATTTTTGGATATTTCATAACTAATTCTTCCATATTGTGGCTTTAAAACAACTCAGCATTTTTATAGAAGACAACACACCAAAAAAATAGTAGCTGCTTAAAAGAATGACAATTGTTTGCTATTAACAAACTTTTTTTATACAAAAAAGCTTCACATCTCTTCCTCTAAATCTTCTTGTATGTTGCTTGCTGTGCTTCTATTGTAAGTGTACTATACTGTTCGTTTTTTACGAAGGGACGAGTTGAAATTCTTTTCTTTGGTAATGAAGCTGTGGTAGAAATCTACATTTTAAATCACGCAGAATATTTCTTTAAAAGGTGACATTCTGATTCTGCAAAAGTCATCATGGAAAAATAAGCTTAAAGAGATAGTTCACCCCTGAATGAAATTTCATCATTTACTCACACTCTTCTCATTTTAAACCTGTATGGCTTTCTTGCTTCTGTACGACATAAAAAAAGATATTTTAAAGAATGCTGGTAACCAAAATCCGACTTCTTTGTATGGACACAAAACCAATGCAAATCAATGGGGACCAATGGTTTTCTGTCACCAACATTTTTCAAAATATCTTTTGTGTTCTGCAGTACATGCTTTTTCTATGCTTTCATTTTATATTCACTTTATTCACTGCTGACAAGAGTGAATTCTCAGAAATGTCTGTCAGGTAGTGTTTCTTTGACAAATCACTTACAGCACCTTGAGAGAGACAAAAGCAGATTTAGTAGGTCTAATGTTGGTGTGGAGATTATAATTAGATTCTTTTTTAATAACTTTAAATCCGGGATAGGGTAACCCAGATACATAAAAGTTTTACTTTATCAGGTTATTCGTATTACCAAAATGTGCTCTATTAACTGTCCTCCTTTCCTTCAATCAGTTTCTTCTCTGCAGGTTAAGCAGTAAAGAAGCGCATGCTGAGGTCATTTCTCTGAGGTTCACCATACAAAATATAAAGAAGGAAAGTCCTGCATTAGCTCCATGCCCTTCTGCCCTGCTTTCCTCATTTCTGCCTTTGCCTATCTTCTGGCCCTCCCTCCTCTCTAAAGTCTCAAAGCTGAAGCCGCGGCTTGATGAATGAGGTTGCTGAAGCCTCATACGTTTCCAGACAGCCCCCAATCTGCCCCGCGCGACGGAAGCTTCGCCTCTTCCATGCCGTGAGTGATTCAAGCTGCCACGACTCAGAAGTGACGAAAGCTTTTAAGAGTTATGACTCGCATTAAATATATACCCATAACATTCGCCTGGAGCTGTTTTGAAAGCGTAATCTCGCAGGAAAGTTGCGAGGGAACGGATGTGACGAAACTGGCAGGTGTGTACATAGTACCATCAAGTCCCAGATGGCTGACAGATCGGTTCTCAGACTCGCTGCCCTCCGTTAAAATTCATTACACACTCGATACAAAAGCAACAGTCATTATAATAAAGCAGTGATTCACAATACCAAACGTTTGTTTTTAACTGCTAAAACACATTCCAACTTCCAAAAGGTTTATTACTACATTACCAAAAGATTGAGAAAATTATAAAGACTATTGTTTCCTGTCACAAAAATGTTGGGTTATTGGGTCAAAAAAGTACAAACCCAACAATTGGGTTTAATGTTTATATTTGAAGAGTTTGGTTCCAAAATGAGATGACTCCGTTTTAAAAAAAAATAAAAAATCATGTTTTTTATTATGCTATCATGTATTTATTGTGTTTTATCGTGTTAGTTAGCTGTATTTTTTTGAGTTATTATGGCTTCAATCAAAACAAACCAACTGCAGTTTGATTGATATTAAGTGAAATTCACAATAAAAAAACATGATTTTTGAAAAAATGTAAAAACGGAGTAATCTCATTTTGGAACCAAACTCTTCATTTAGACATCCATGAAAAATACCTAAGAAGCACAAAAACATTGAAATGTGTTGTTGATCTCTTTGATTTGTTTTTAATGGAAATATAACAAAACTATGATGATGATGATGATGATTCATCGCCAGTCAATGCTTTTAGGTCAAATGATCTATTCTATTCTGTTTCATCTATATAATTCAATTAAAGTTTATTTCTATAGACGGTTTCAAAGCAACAACATAAACAAGCATGCGCATGTGTGCTTTTGTGGCCCGAACTTAACTTTCGGTACACATCCGCAAATAATAGATTCCCTGTACATTATTACTGATAACAAGCAAAAGAAATAACAAAATTAGCTAGCAAGTTAAAAGTCTGTCTAGCCAGTATTACTTTGGGTTACCTGTAGAAGAACCGTTACTTGGCTAAACTTAAACGCGTTAAAGTTTCACGACCCATTCAACAAATTGTTTATGTAATAAAATAAAATACAATAAAATTAAACTAATTGTTTATTTACAATAAAATATGAATATAAATTAATATGAATATAGGCCTAAATTAAATCAAATAGAAATAGTTACCGATCAACAAAGAGACCAGGCGTGTGCGTCCAATAAAACCATCTATTGTGCTTTTCACAATTTTCCATTGTTGCAAAGTAGCTTTACAAAAACACATTGTTTTTCAACTAGTCCTCGATCACAAGAAATTGTACATAAACTGAGCCCCAGTGTATTTGAGTGCACTTTTGAAATCATTATACAGTATATTCACAATTTGACATGACTTTTTCAGTAAATAAAACTGGAGTGGTCTGCAAATTTTCACAAACTGTACTAGTTGAAAATCTGCCAAACGTCTTTGAGAGCCCTGAAAAAAGTGTCATATGCTATAAAAAACAGATTTTTGTTAGGAAAAAGTGTTTTTTCATAACAGAAAAGCGTTTTTGACACCACTTATGACAACACGGACAGCAAAAATCTGTCAATGGAGATTTGCGAGTCTCACCCGAATCACTTTCGATGCGAGGGACACTCCATCCATCTGTCTGTCAGACGGCTAATGCTGTCATTTCTACAGGGTAAACAATAAACTACCGTTTTCTATACAACCAATTGCGTTTTTTTAGAGCCGGTTTTATTTCTATTATTGTGTCGAGGTTTAGTCTTATAACCCGATGTGTATCTTTAAATATGTAAAGAGATAATTGACGCCTGGGTAAATACAACACGTGCTCTTTCTCTCAAGTCACTTTGTCTAGAAAGCATCAGCCCGGAACATTAATGTGATGTCAACGGCACAGTTCACATCAATCCACTTAACGGTACAACTAGTGGCTTTGAGAGAGAGAGGGCAGTAAATTAACATGCTTTGCAAAAGAGGTGAAAAATCATTCTGAATGGCCAGAGTGATGGCTTCGTGTTAGGCCAGCCATTCCCACATTCTCTGACAATGACGCTTTAAATATGCCCCCTGTCAATCGAGAACCATTAAAGAGAGGGAGACGGACCACAACAAGGCCGGAGCGCAAACGTTCTTCACAGCTCTTTGGAAGCAGGAGGTAAATATCGGCTTTAACCCTGTTGATGTGCGGCACGCTTTTCCCTGCTATATGCATGTGCTGGTTTACGCCGTCATTACTCAAACTGTCCGATGTGAAAATGATAAAAAAGCCTCTTTTGACTCTGCCGCTGAAGGAAACAGATAACGTTGTTGGACACGGCATAAATTTATGCCCTAATCTGCCTCCTCTTGTCTGTTTCAGCAGTGTATGATTTTTCATGCCACGGTTTAAGGAGTGCACGTCAATCCCCGCCGCCCCTCCTTGTTTCATGCAGAATAACAACTTATAATGCACCTACTGTTCCGCGGTGTCAGGTGGAGAATGAAGCCATCTGTGATTTGCCGTATCTCTGTCAACAGAGGGGAGAGAGAAAAATACTGATAAAAGGAGTTCGCTGTATATAAAATATTGTAAAGAAATGCTTTAGGCACTTAAAGGGATAGTTCAGGCCAAATATCTGCCGAACAAAAAAGAAGATATTTTGAAGAATGTTGGTAAGCAACTCACGCTCATGTCAACCTGTATGACTTTCTTTCTTCTGCCGAACACAAAAGAAGATATTTTGAAGACATTGATACGCAAACATCATTGTTCCCCATTGACTTCCATTGTGTGAACACAAAACCACAGCTGAGACATTTCTCAAAATTTATTTTTGTATGATCTATCCCTTCAAACAATTATTTAAAATATTTCATTGCATTAAATACAAAATCCCAAAGTATTTTTCTAATGTATTCTACATGCTTGGATATACACATTTTTACACATTTGTAGTTCTAAGTCTCGAAATTACATTTATAAATGTACTATATTTATCTTCATTTAGCATTTTACATCCATCGTTAATCCTTTTTAAGTAAGAAGACTGCAGTATCTTCTGATGGCATCCAAGTTTGCAAATGCAATTAATTACAGATGTGTAGCATGTGTAGCTAAAAAAGAAAGCATGTACAGAAAGATATTTATGCATGTGTGCTTCATACAGTTATACATTTTTCTACTGATAAAAGGCAAACGTTACAAAACCCAATTAGTGATTCCCCAGGCTCATCAAGGTCGCAGGGAGTTCTGAACCCCCTGAAAAAATATTGCTGTGTGCCCCCGCCTTCATCTCAGATTTACATTTACATGACATCTATACATTTGACAGATGCTTTTATCCAATGTGACCTACAGCACATTGAATTTATACATTTGATCAGTATGCATGTTCCCTGGGAATCAAACCCATGACCTCTGCATGGCTAACACAATGCCCTAACAATTGAGCTACAGGAACACTACAGCGTATACACTTACACACTCCAGAGGGCTCATGTGAATTTCATTATTTTGAGTGTTTGTTTAATTTGAGCAATATTTGCTGTCGTTTAATTGTGTTGCTGCATACTGTTTAGAGCATACCCGTAGTCAAGTGAGTGAGTGAGTGAGTGAGTGAGTGAGTGAGTGAGTGAGTGAGTGAGTGAGTGAGTGAGTGAGTGAGTGAGTGAGTGAGTGAGTGAGTGAGTGAGTGAGTGAGTGAGTGAGTGAGTGAGTGAGTGAGTGAGTGAGTGAGTGAGTGAGTGAGTGAGTGAGTGAGTGAGTGAGTGAGTGAGTGAGTGAGTGAGTGAGTGAGTGAGTGAGTGAGTGAGTGAGTGAGTGAGTGAGTGAGTGAGTGAGTGAGTGAGTGAGTGAGTGAGTGAGTGAGTGAGTGAGTGAGTGAGTGAGTGAGTGAGTGAGTGAGTGAGTGAGTGAGTGAGTGAGTGAGTGAGTGAGTGAGTGAGTGAGTGAGTGAGTGAGTGAGTGAGTGAGTGAGTGAGTGAGTGAGTGAGTGAGTGAGTGAGTGAGTGAGTGAGTGAGTGAGTGAGTGAGTGAGTGAGTGAGTGAGTGAGTGAGTGAGTGAGTGAGTGAGTGAGTGAGTGAGTGAGTGAGTGAGTGAGTGAGTGAGTGAGTGAGTGAGTGAGTGAGTGAGTGAGTGAGTGAGTGAGTGAGTGAGTGAGTGAGTGAGTGAGTGAGTGAGTGAGTGAGTGAGTGAGTGAGTGAGTGAGTGAGTGAGTGAGTGAGTGAGTGAGTGAGTGAGTGAGTGAGTGAGTGAGTGAGTGAGTGAGTGAGTGAGTGAGTGAGTGAGTGAGTGAGTGAGTGAGTGAGTGAGTGAGTGAGTGAGTGAGTGAGTGAGTGAGTGAGTGAGTGAGTGAGTGAGTGAGTGAGTGAGTGAGTGAGTGAGTGAGTGAGTGAGTGAGTGAGTGAGTGAGTGAGTGAGTGAGTGAGTGAGTGAGTGAGTGAGTGAGTGAGTGAGTGAGTGAGTGAGTGAGTGAGTGAGTGAGTGAGTGAGTGAGTGAGTGAGTGAGTGAGTGAGCGAGCGAGTGAGCGAGTGAGTGAGCGAGTGAGTGAGAGAGAGTGAGAGAGTGAGAGAGAGCGTGAGAGAGACACAGAGTGAGTGAGTGAGTGAGTGAGTGAGTGAGTGAGTGAGTGAGTGAGTGAGTGAGTGAGTGAGTGAGTGAGTGAGTGAGTGAGTGAGTGAGTGAGTGAGTGAGTGAGTGAGTGAGTGAGTGAGTGAGTGAGTGAGTGAGTGAGTGAGTGAGTGAGTGAGTGAGTGAGTGAGTGAGTGAGTGAGTGAGTGAGTGAGTGAGTGAGTGAGTGAGTGAGTGAGTGAGTGAGTGAGTGAGTGAGTGAGTGAGTGAGTGAGTGAGTGAGTGAGTGAGTGAGTGAGTGAGTGAGTGAGTGAGTGAGTGAGTGAGTGAGGGAGCGAGTGAGGGAGCGAGTGAGGGAGTGAGTGAGTGAGGGAGCGAGTGAGCGAGTGAGGTGGTGAATAAAATGAATGAATGTTCAAATTACTATATTGATAAAAAAAGGATGGTTTTCAATTAAATACCATTAATTTTGTCAATGCATCACGAGGGCAACAAACTTCCTCCCAACCCCTGCTATAAATCCACTGTCATATATTGGCATATGGGCTCTGTTAATTTGGTCAAGAGTTCTTTAAACCCGTGGCATTTTACACTGGGTGTGAAAAACATGCATCTAGCCCAACTATGCACTCAACAGTACATAAAAAAATATTAAATGGTGCAATATAGGTGACTTACATTCAACCACAGCCACAACAGAATTAAAGTGTTACAGGGACTGGGCTCCGATCTTTAGGCTTGACCACCTGTGTAGATGATGGATGTGTTAAGTCCAGTAGTGATAGCTGCATATCCATCACTTAAAGACCCCCCTGATGAATGAATATGCCCTCTATCAACAGTGCATCTCCTCATGAGACGTTGTCCATCCATGTCAAATGAAGACCAGGAGGAAAACTGCAGCGTGAGATGGATTAACTAGAAACTTGATTTAGTCAGCAATCACCAGCTAAAACCTCAGCAATTTCTCTTTATTGAAGAGAACATGTCTGCCTGCCTGCCTATCCACCTGTCTGTCTATCTATCTATCCATCCATCCATCTGTCTATCCATCAATCCGTCTGTTTATCCATCGTCTATCTATCCATCCATCCGTCTGTCTATCCATCCATCCGTTTATCTATCTATCTATCTATCTATCTATCTATCTATCTATCTATCTATCTATCTATCTATCTATCTATCTATCTATCTATCTATCTATCTATCTATCCGTATATCCATCCATCTGCCTATCATCATCTATCTATCCATCCATCCATTTGTCTATCCATCCATTCGTCTGTCTATCCATTCGTTTGTCTATCCATCATCTATCTATCCGTCCATATCATCTGTCTATCTATCCATCGTCTATCCATCCATCCATCAATCCATCCATCATTCTCTGTCTGTCTGTACATTTACGCATTTGGCAGACGCTTTTATCCAAAGTGACTTGCATTGCATTGTACTATAGATTTTTTGTATCTGACTATGTGCAATCACCTGGGATCGAACCCATGACCTTGGCGTTGCTAGCGCACTGAGCTACAGGAAAGCTTGCATCCCACCTGTCTCTGTCTGTCTGCATGCCTGTCTACCTGCCTATCCATCTGTCTATCTATCTTTCTGGATTTAAGACGCAAATTGAGCTCCGGTGCTCAAGGGGCTGATGCAAGTTCATGTCCTGCAAAGTGTGAGTTTCTTAACGGCTATCACAGCAGTGCTCAACTTTCTCTCTGTACAGGGATGACAGCATTCGCAACAAACAACACGGGGATGCCAATTACCACTATCAGACACTTTTAACTTTGATGTTAGCATGCAGTACTCAAACAGCTTTTTTCAAAAGAATGGTTTGTTTTAATGGCTCCTACAGCCACATGATTACAGCGCAATTCCAGTCGGGAAAAGCCCTTAATAACAGGGGCGCTATTTTACTCCGCACCTTGCCATCTCACTCCTACTAGACACATCCATTGCCAGATTGATTGCTTTCTCTAAATGACCCGCACAGGTCAGGCTGTAATGCACTGGCCTCCTACGCGGAGATGGGGTGCAATCTCTGGCCTTATTCCTGTGGTGGCTCACCTCGCACCTTCATGAACATCCGAAGCAATTCTGTAAGCGACAACGTTTCCAGAATTCGAGGAGCGGGGTGGGTGACATTCCACCCGGCGCCTTCACGCGCATCTGAGGGAGAGATTGAAAAGCAATTTTAACGCATAAAGCGATTTGCACATTGTAATTTGGAACACTCGCATTAAAGATGTCGCAGTGAAGTGTGAAGGTCCGTGGACCGCCGTTTGAAAAATTCCTGTTAGGAGATTGTGATGTAACTATTGTATTTAAGAAGATTTTGTTTTTTCAAGCATCTGGGTGTGAATACAAAAGTAAAGTCTCAATTATAAAAGTCAACATCAGATCCACTTGATTTTTATTCAGCAAGAGACCTTTAGCATTACTGAACAGCCCCTTAAAATAACACGATTGGATCATTTTATCAGGCTCGGTTAAAGAAACGCTCTTTAATTAAAAATATCTTAAGAAATTATTTTCCACAAATAGCAAAAGGTTAACTAACGTGTGCACGATCGCCCATCCAAACGGCTAACAACATCAACCTCAACCTAAGATTACTGACGGCATTAAGAAGTAATTTTAAACGGCGGTTTGAACTATGACCGAAGTCTGAAAATGCCACCAAAATATACGCCTATAATTAATAAGAGATTCCACGCTGTGACTGACAAACTTTAAAACACCAAAGGAATCTCATGAATATGCATCATGTGCAAATGTGTGGCGAGAACAGGAAGCAACCTTTAACACCGAGCTTTATATCATCATCAATATTTTAACCAACACCTATCATGTCTGCTTCAGGTTGAGAACAAACAGCTTACTTAGTATTAATGCAATGCAAATGAATGCTTTGTTTATTCATCTTGGAAAGCTTCTGGGCGTATAAATTTCATCACTTGATAGACTTTGTCCCTTTTGCTTTTTTATGCATGAAGCACAAAGGCGATTGGAATAATTTGCTTGGATTCACCGATTTACCTTCAACCCCAAACCGACCAACCCAGAAGTCGAGCAAACCGACAGAAAGGCCAGACAGAATATACATTTAGATGAATAATAAAAAAAAATGAATACGTAGGTCAATGAAGCTGATCAAAATGTAAACAACAGATCTGCCATCAAGTCTGAGGTTTCAAGTTTTTACCAATGAGAACTTTTGCTCAGATTTTGCCCAGATTTTCAGTCTGGACTTGTTTCAGGAAGTCTGTGCCAGTCTGCAGATTTTATCAGTCAGTGTGTTTCTATCTGAAACTTTCAAAAAGTCTGCAAGTGTATGATGTCTAGTTTAAAAATCTGTTCAGATTTGAAAAGTCTTGTAGTGTATTCCAGCCATAAGGAAAAACAATTTCTTCTAGGCTTAAGAGCTGAAAAATGTCATTCATTTGCATAATAACAGTGCTTTTTTGTTCTTTAATTACAGTATTTTGATTCTGTTTTTATTCCACTTGACATGAAACAGCTTTTATTTTTTAGGCTTGAAAAGCATCTCAGGAGTAGATTGAACAAAACATTTCTTAATACTTTGCTGAATTATCTTCCCACATGACTAATGGGGGAAAAAAACGACACTACAATTTTCACCGGGAACAATGCATTACAAATGTGGATGTTTTTGTGCTTTGGTGTATAATTTTTTCAAAACGCATAAAAAATGCCTTTATTACTGTCATGCATTGCCCGCAAAACAAATAACGTACCATTGTTACAATGTTATTTTCACAGAAGTTTCAAAAAACAATCTGCAACAATCTGTCTCTCCTCTTTTCTTTTCGTTGTTGATGCTGCTGATGTATCACGGCGTCTTGCATCACGCCGTAAATAATATTCAATCGATTTTTGTCTTTTGGGTTTCTGGATTTCAGAGTAAACAACTGAGCGCTGACAGAGTGATAGTTTGACATCTTAATAATGAGTTGTTCCCTTTGATCACTTTCTGTATTCATTTACCAGTTGTTATTCCACACCTTTATGACCCCAAATGAAATTGCCAGTCTTTCAAACTGTAGGGTTTTTTGACACTTACATTATAGCAGTGGCAGAAAGATCCTCGCTTCCCCGGGATGCTGATTCGTTTGGAATCTCACGGTAACAAAGCTCATTTTGATTTCGTGAGAACGACACGCCATGAAAGGCCTTGGGGAATGGTAATGATTCCCTGCCTACCTATATGGTTTGATTACATTGTTTTGCATTTCACATAATCAGCGAGGAAAACGTCTCCACTTAAGATTGTATACTCGCAAAGACGACGTTTGAATTTTAAGTTTGACAGCGTTGGAAGATACAACGAGGAGAAATTGAGCATCGGTACCATGGAGAGCATCTCGGATTGGTGAGAAAATGGCAACTCTACCAAAGGCAAAGATTAAAGGTTAAATAAAGGTCTCCAGAGAACCAAGTCTCACCTGAACTATACAGCTTACAGCGGCCTGTTATTGATCCCTTACCGGCTTAACTAGAGGTCTGAAAGGAAACAAAAAGACACAGATGGAGGGAGAAAGATTTGAGGCCAACAGACCTGAACAAAACAAGTGTAACACTGTACGATAGACGGTTACAGTAAATCTGTGTGCGTTTCTGCACTAAATTTGCAAGTTAAAAAACAAGCATGCATTGACTCACAGATATTAGAATTCTGCAGAACAGATTCCCCGTGGTCTGTTCATTACTCTCTTTAACATTCACATATTGTAGAAATGTGTCATGTGACTGAGCGTGGGTTAGCGGACCCTCACCCTGGATTTGGAGCAGCTGTTGGGCCAGGATGCCGGTGAGCTGTGCCCTTCGCTCTCCACGGGATGCAGAGAGCCTTGGGATTTCACTGTTTATCATTAGGGGTGTGCACTACCAGACCCATCATGAAGAGCTGGGGCTGTCACCATTATGTCTGTTTTACACATTTGACAAATATTACAAGTTACATGTATATGTATGTGTTAGTGCGTGTGTGTGTGTATGTGTGTGTATATATATATATATATGAAGAGTTTGGTTCCAAAATGCGTTAACATTTTTCAAAAATCATGTTTTTTTATTGTGCATTCCAATTAATATCAATCAATCTGATGTTGGTTTGTTTTGATTTAAGCCATAATAACTCAAAAAATACAGCTAACACAATAAAAAACATGATAACACTGAGTTCTTATTTTGAAGCCAAACTCTTCATATACTGTATGTATGTATGTATGAATATATATGTGTGTTTGTGTGACAGGTGCCCTAAACGCAAAGACATTAATGCATTATTTATATTTTAGGATCTTTTACAGTGTTCAGATTGACTAAATCTGATTTCATTTTTCCTGTGGCCAGTATTTTTTCTTTTTTGAGTAAGGCGGTCACATAGAAAGTGTGATATTTCAGTACTTCCAATTATATCTGTAAAGTAACAGAGACATTTAGATGTGCTTTGGAAACAATAAAAAAAAAAAAAAGTGCAATTTCTCAGTTTTACTTGAGAGAGAAAGTCTCGTTTGTGAAAGAATTGAGAATATAAAAGCGCCTTATCTGAAAGTGTGATAATGCCTAGATCTCTGTGTCTGTCAACACGAATTCCCAGAAGATCCGTGGCTTAACCTAATAGTAAGCTCAGCTGGTATTATTGGATGCGAGCGTCCCACCACGTCTGCGAGCGAATCAAAAAACACTCTTCCCCGTGAACACCCATCACGAGCGATGCTATCAAAGACTCCACCTTAATGAATGCGCTGGCGGCGGCCGCACGTCCAATCAAAGTCTACCACCACTGTTGCAATTAGTAACTTTGAGTGAATACTTGAACGAACGAAACCAACGAATGATATCCGTAAACAACTCGTATAGATTTTTGGCTCATCGATAACCTAGCAATGTTGAAAAGCAAGTAATGTTGATCCCGAAGCAGGTAATAGAAAGCGTGCTTGCACGCCGAACGAAACTTCACTTTTTCCTGTTCTTCTTGCATCTTAACTTACTACTGTGGTCTGAGAGAACCAGCGGGAGATTGTCTGAAATAAATGATCCGTATTTTCCATCCGAGGCATCTCAGCGTCGTGGACAGATGGTCGAGGACGTGCGCTGTACCGTCAGATTGTTTTTATTTGAAAAAGCGACACGCAAACAGATGCACGATATCAAGATTTTGAGAAGCGAAACGTTTCCTGAAGAATAAAGGCACTTTTGATGTGCTTTCATATCGACTCGTAACGTCCGTGACACGGAACTACAAGTGGTTGTCAAAACAATATTTTCCCCGTCGGGCGAAGGAAGGAATAAATAAGTAGATGGGGAAAATAAATAAATTAACGGGCCAAATTGCCTATTTGAAATGATAATGACTGAAATGAGGCTATTGAGGTGGATGCCAATATCTTCGTGATATCAAGGTCTTGGCAAATGAGAACAGACCATTATGAACCCTGTCCAAATGCTCTCTGCATGCAGTGAGCAAATTTCTCCTTGGGAGATAATTACAGAGATTAATCTTGTGTTACCGAGCTGCTCCAAAATCGGTTTGTCATGCTTACCCAAGACCGTCTCTCCCAGCCAGCGATGACATCACATCCCCTTCCTCAGAGCTACGGTCAGAAATCCGTCCTTAGAGATGTCAACGAGAAGAATCTGAGAGCTGATTTAAAGTTTCGTACTCGACTCCCGGACTGACAGCTCAATCACTGGAGAGTTTTCGGAGGAAGGGGCTTCGGGTCCTGCCGAGTCTGACTGCCACTCGGCTCTTTGTGTTGTTATACCGTACGGTGCCAAATGGCTCCCGAGTACAGAGGTAGAGAACAGTTCATCAATACATAATTGACTGGCCGAGAGTCAGGCTCCCTGTGAAAGTGAGCAATTGGCAGAGTCCTGCCGCTACCGTAGAGAATATTTTTGTGTGCCTTCTCCGCCAAACGCTTTGTGTGAAAAGTAATTTTCCCTATCGACTCGCATTGTTGTTTGCGGGAACATTTGGCTAACCGCTCGGCTCCATTGTTGCCGTGTCAAGACTGAGGTGACACTTAACTGAAGGTCCCTGGTGAGGATGGGCAATACATTGAAAGCAGACAAATCATAACAAGAAGTAGAACTTTTGAAACTAAGCAAGAGTTTGAGGATCTCTGGAGATGGTCTAGGTGCCGTTTTGTCCTGAAATTGCATGTTGGCGGCAAATGACACAGAATATAATAGAAGAAATCATCTCTAAAGTGAACGAGGCAGACTTACGTGTTGCGTCACGGAGGTGAATTGTCCTGAACGTCAACAAGCTTATGGGCAAATGCTGACTTTCTGAAATTATATTTTTAAAAAGTCAAGTTAGATAAACAAGAAAACTTATGTGCATTTTATGTTTACATGTACAGTAAATGCATCACTTTTGATTCTATAAAAATGAGGAAAATAAAGGATTCATGCACTTTTTTTCTGAAGTCACGTCAAGTGTCGCATATGCATTCTAAAGAAAAGTCCTCTTCTTTCCCACACAACGAAACAAGACACAGCATGGCCTTCACCTGCTCACCGTCCACCAACAGAAAATAAAGTAAAAAATACATACAATACTTTGCAAAAAGAATAATCCATAGCGGATCCGCATGGTCTCCTACTTTAATAATTCAAAAGAATCTAGAATTGACACTAGACTACTTTGTATTCCGAATGCAAAGTGACACATCACGAATGCATCTGTGCTCACAACATTGACAATCTATCTTCATTCCGTGTCGTGTCTGTGTCGAATTGAAAATCCAGATGAACACATACCGTCTGAGACAAACGCAACTCAGAAAGCATAATTCAACACTATGTTGAATAACATCAGCAGCGACGACTGTCCCACCTGTTGATGTGCTAAGGGGCGTGGCTACAGTGGTCTGAGGCACCAGTCCTTTGCCCTCTGGATGCAAAAATATTCATTGGAGCAAATACAACTTTTTGTTTTACATCTCGTGTCATGTTAAATAAAGATACGTACTCCTAGGTCACAGATAGTTTTCTATGGGCGGAAGATCGTCCATTGGGACGCAGCCTCTATGTGTATTGTATTTCATCACAACGAGTTTTTTGTGTGCCATTGAGTTATGGCTTCCTTCTAAATTGTTTGCACGAAAAATAAAAATCGCCTTGACCCTAAATGGATTCAGCTGTACCGAGCAAAACAGGCACACCGTACAACAGATCCTTCAACGCGTTAGATAGAAAAGGCCATAATTGACTGTCAAAGCTGTGAAAAACTGGCTAGATTGAGGCACTCAAAAAGCAGTCGCTCTGAATATCAAGCTTGAAAAAGTCGTGCGCACAAAGTTCAGGTTCACTGCAATGGCGCTTTAATGTAGTATCGTGCTGCTTTTTTAAAAAAATGTATGGAACGGGAGACATAACAGCTGAACAATGTTACAGACCTCAAGGACAAAAATGCTGTCAAATGCACTTTGTTGGGGACAGGAGCAGTTGTTTGTCATTTAGTTATTTGTCATTTGCTTGTCACTTTCTATTGAACGGAACTCGCAAAGATATAAGGCCACAGTCTCTGTCAAAAAGGATTCTGGGAACAACCTGCATTCAAGCGGATTATTCAAGGACAAAGTGTCAACAGGTTATATTTGTTGTGGCAATATTTCATCCTTCTAAAATCATACCAGGAATCTTTATAACCATCAACAAATTGTTGTTTATCACATATTTGAGCAAGAAATATTTGTAACCAGTACTTTTCTCTTGTTTATTTGTACGAAATTATTTGTACTATTCAGGGTAATACAAATTCATAATTATTAATAAAAAAATGAGATGAGCATTTTGCAGATGATTTTCCTGGAAACAAAACAAGATAAAACACTATTAAAGCTGCAATAACTTTTCGCCACCTTTGTTTAAAACACACGTCTTTACGTGGATTAAAGGTCCAGCGTATGAAATTTCCCTCCCTTTCAAAGCACTATGGAGGCTGACACACAACAAAGATGTCGTCACATTTTCGCTTCTTTGCCGAAGGAGATAACGTATTTAGGAAACGCGCTCTGTAGAAAAAACATGTTGGGTTCCATGCAAGGGGACGCGCGGTGTATGTAGATAGAAATAGTTCATTCTAAGCCGGTAATAAAAACATAAAACCTTCATTATGTAAGGTTTTAATATACATCTGAAGACTTATGTATATTATATTGCATTTCTGTCAATAGACCCTCCAAAAAATGCACACAGCACCTTCTGTCAAACAGAAATTTATAGCAAAAACATACCCGACAGCTCAAATTATTCATCATCATAACCGTATGTGAATTGGGCTAAGTTGGGGAGATACTTTCCAACTTTACATTTTTTTGTACTTGCTCAAAAAACAATTTTTGCTTATTTTCACCAAAAAAAGAAAACATTACGGATTGCGCCTAGAAATGAATCAGCCTAATCAACTTTCCATAACGTACCTCAAACCCCCTGAACGTTTGCTCACAGACTTTGCAATTGAATTAAATATGGATGTCTCTGTGCCAGTGCTCATTCAAGGCTATACTTCTTTAAAAACAAGATAAAAGAATCCCACGCTGTTTCCTTCATTCCTAAATTTAAGTATGTGCAGTGTTATGACCTCCAGGTCTTCAGCTGTCTCTGGAATACTTTGGCATATTTCTGCGCTGCATGCTTTTATTTTGCAAACATTAGCATGTGAACATCACATCTTTAACAAAACTTCTGATCTGCCCGAGGCTTAAACAATCTGAAAATCCCACATGCATCTTCAATTCTAAAATAATTAAATTATTAAAAAGTGAACGCTGGCAACAACAAAAAAACACAGACCCTTATTAATGTACTGTAGGAATATGATCATTTCTCTCGGTTCCGGCTAATTTTTCACACTGCGATTATTAGAGGGCCTGACAACCATGTATGAATCCCTAAATTAATGCATCCAAGTCCCAAAATGCTAATTCAAATTCCTCTTCTCTCACAAACGTGTCTCTTCGATCACACTTGCCTCAATGCTGTTTATGAAGTCCCTTGTTTACATAGCTGGGCAGCGGGTAATTATTTTATTAACGGCTCTGGTTGTTATTGATCTCTCAGTCTATCAGGAATTCATTATTTCCCGGCATTGCAACCTCTTGAGGTATAAATACCTGCCAATTAAAGGTACAGAGATGTGCACGGCATATAAAACACACACGGGCATTTCAAATCCAAGACTGCTATAATGATACAAGAGCTGGGATTCTTTTAGTCTGTTTCATACAAGAAATGAAAAAGATGCTTAAATTAACTGTAATATCTATTATTTATAAGTCATGGTGTTGCTAGGCCTAATAGTATCTGCAAGATGATTATGAAAACATCGGGTGCGATTGACATTCGTTTTCTAAACTTAAAAAGTTGCTTTAGTTATAAGTAATAACAGTGTATATAGACAGACTAAAGCCACAAATTGTGCATAAAAATATCAAATTGCAGGTTACTTCGCATGCTTATCTTAAAATAAGTTAAACGACGTCAAACTAACAAATGTGCCAGACAGCTCCAATTATAAGCTTACAGTAGTGAATCAGGGTAAAGTTCTTGCTAAATAACAGTTTTTTGTTTGTTTTTATTCCCCAAAAATTATGGAATGCAGCTTTAAATAACAGCATTAATACTGTTTGAGTTTAGGTCACTACACTAGGAAAAAAAGCATAGCTGACCACATAAACCGACAACTTTAAAACTCAAAAGAAGCCTCTGCAAAATGACCAACTCATCAGATGACTAAAGCACAATTTCAATGGTTTCAAGTGATAAGCTGTATCTTTTATACCTGCTGCTCACAACCTGCCTTTCAGCAAACACTATTGGGTGAACGTTACATCACCTAATTAATATTCATGAGTCAAGATAACCTTTTCCAGATAGTTCCTACGCCCCTTCAAGTCATTAGCCGTAGTGAAAATAAGGCATATACGATAGTCAAAAACTGACAGCTTTATAAATAAAACCGGGCGAGTAAGTGACGACAAAGAACATCTACAAAATAACATGCAGACGTCAGAGACGTAAAGATCAGATTATAGATCTGGATAAGATTGTGGGTCATCAGTATGTTTTCGTCTCATTGGCTCATTCTCGGAGACATCATGCCAGTGACCTTTGTCATGTCTGGGTCAAGTCTGTGGACGGCATCATGTCCTTATGCTGTTCAAACAACTCGCTGTCGACGACAGACGGCAAACCAGATGTCTTTGTTTTCAGTGAGCGCACTGCCGCGAATGTTGCTACGTTCAGCAAACGACTCAGCGGCAGCAGTCAAATAAGTAGCTGGATAACTAGCAGCTTGGCTACTTCGCTAATCACATGTGCATTTGACAGACACTGGCTTGATGAAGTTTTTTCTTGTCTAGTAATATAAAGAGGTTTATATTAAGTTGCCGAATGGCTAAAATAACATTCTGCACAAAGTAGGTATTCGTGTCATTTGAGGAAACACCAATGACCTCAAAACGACAGTCTTGGCATTTTTTAAAAGAAAAACAACAACAGGTAACAAGGCAACATTTGGTTTAGTTTAAGGCACTACAATTATTAACTGAAAATAAATAAAATCTAAATTAAAACTAAAATAAAAAAATAATTTAATTAAAATAAAAAATTATATCTGAAAACAAATAAAATCTAAATTAAAACTAAAGCATTTTTAAAAATATATATACTGTATATTAAAACACTCAAATTGATTACTGAAAATAAATGAAATCTAAACTTAAAGTAAAATAAAAATTATTTAATATATAAAGCAATATAATTAATACATAAAAACTAATAAGCTAATTTAAAATATTAACAAAACTACATAACTCTGAAATACACAATGGTAAAAAGTTTAGCTTGAATGTAGTGGTACATTTGTTAAATAGTAATAATATCAGGATTTACATTGAGATTTAAGTTGATTGTTCTTTACATGATATCTCTGACTTTTGACCATAAACACATTCAGATAAAATGTGCATGCTGGCTTTACGAAACTCAAAGCAAATGTTCAACTGAACTTTAAGTTTGTGTGCAAAATTGTCACCTAAATGTAAGATAACAAATCAGCATGTTGAAAGCGACTCTTAAACGCTGCGCGTTTTAATCACATATACACACGTAAACATAAACATCTCTCCAAGCAGGTGGTCTGCTTTAAAACAATAAAATCCTCCAACGATACCATTAGCTCAAGGGCAGCTCCGAGTTAATCCAATAAGAGTAA
The DNA here is from genome assembly GCF_024868665.1 of Triplophysa rosa. Lineage (NCBI taxonomy): Eukaryota > Metazoa > Chordata > Actinopteri > Cypriniformes > Nemacheilidae > Triplophysa > Triplophysa rosa. The sequence goes on along the minus strand of NC_079907.1, from coordinate 3,630,299 downwards.
ACTGATATGATCTGGCTCCACAGCGCTGCAGACACACGCAGAAAACATTAGAGGTCAGAACGCAACATGGAGAGACGGGGCTGCAATCTGGCACATGTCAATCATTATGCCAAACACAGCTGCTCTCTGCACCTCCATTTCAGAGACTGAATTGAGATCTTCTTTTCTCACCTGATGCCCGCCGTCCTGGGCCAACAAAGATCAGTCGGATAATTGCATTGTAAGTCTTATATGAAATTAACCTTTCATAACGCACGGCACATCTGTAAAAATCCACATCCAATCCCGGGGTCCAACCATGTGGGTTTCAGAAGTTTGCTGCGGGGAAAAAATGACAAAAGTAAAAATATATTGCTCATAATCGCAGAATGATTGTCCAGGCAAAGATTCTAATACCCAACAGGCATATTATGAGTAACATTTTATTATTTCTAAGGAAACGCACCACGGAAAGACACACAATTCAGACACATGCCTACTTTAGATGCGAAGATGAAATATTAACCAGCCTTCGTTGGAAATTGCAAAGCCATTTAAACCAACGTGAAACAAAAGGAGAGAGCAGAACATTTCAGGAACGGGAACAATCAGAAAACTAGAAAAGATAAACAAGCTGTGATTCATTCCGAATGGTCCTGGGATAGAAGAAGTAATCTCTCTTATTTTCTTTAAAACAATAATTGGCTTCCTGAGGGCATGTTGCCTAAATTATTTGATGTTTTAATATCCCGGCTCAAAGACGTGCTGTCTAGGAACGCTTTCTGAAGCTAATGTAATTGCAGGTAGCCGTGACTGCACTTTGTGAGATTGTGGATGGTGAAATACACAAGGAACAGACAAAGAGAGACTTATATTCGACACGTGGTAATGCAAAGTGTGTTCTCACACAAGTGAGAAAGAATATGCTCTGTATCTTTGATTTCTAACCAGGGGCACAATGACCCCTGGGGTTACTTAAAAATGAAAGTTTGAATTTGCGTTGCTGAAACTAAAACATTACTTAAATCATTTAAATTTGGGCTCTCAATAGATGTGACAATATAAGCCAAATATATTATATATTTAAATTAAATTATATACTTAGACAGCTGCAGACCAAACACAAATTTTCATTTAATATGCATTTTTAGATATTTTAGGTATTGTGGCCATTCCAGTCCAGCGTCTGTTGAATTTAAAAAAATCAAACCTCATAAGTGACAAAGTCATCCAGCAGCAATGTGAAAGACTGACAGCATGAGACACATGAAAACTGTGATAAAATCCAGGTCATCACACAAAGAAAATGTAGAAATATTACTGTTGTACTGCTTAAAAGTGAATATGAACTTGTTTTCTTTGCAGTATTTGAGAGCATCTTTTCTGTTTTTTTACCCGTTTCTCCAGTTTTCATTTTCTGCAAATAAATGCAAATAGAAGCACTATTTTAAATTTTGAAAATTCGGATGAAATATTGTTAGCAGTTCACAGAATAAAACAAAAATGATCATTTTACCTAACAACATACCTTTAAATCGTAAATTCAGAAAAACTAAAAATAATTTTCTCTTTATTTTTTTCTGTGGCTGTATATATATATACAGTATATACTGTATATAGATTGATGTCAGTAAAGGGCGATGCAAATGACGCAAATCGTAGAAAATTTTTAACTCAAGCCAGAAATTGAGCTGAAAGAGCTCATTGACACCTACTGTTTGACGGCTCGGGACGCATGAAGACACTCCCTGTCGCGTGATGTTTTTCGCGTCACTCACTTTTCCTGCGAGTAATAAAGAATGTGGAACGCGATTGTTCTGATGGGTCTCTGTGGGTGCATAAGATAAAAAAAAGTTATTTATGTACAAACAAAGCTCTAGCTGTTAGTCATTTCAGTGTCTGAATTCATCTTAACGAGATCTTAACCCCTAGCATTTCAAACACAGTGTCGGGCCACGCGTTCCTTTCTGAAATGTGGTTAAAGCAATATGCCTTTTCAAAAGGTGTAGGAGGTTTGCAAAGACCAGAGAGATCTGCTTCATTGACTTTATGTGTACAGGAGAGAGAGAGCAAGGGAAAATAAGGCAAGGTAAATTCAAGCATCTGTTGCAACACTGCGGACAAACCATTGCAAGCAAGGTAGGCTTTAACCATGCCTGCTCATTGCGAATATAATGAACCGTGTCAGCTGTGGACTTGCGAACGAAAACAAACAAAAACATTTTTAAAGAAGCATAAAGAAGCAGAGGAAAAAACTTTGCACTGGCAGGAGAATTCATGAGAAGAGCCCAGCTGCAGGCTTGGAGACAGGCACTGGCTCGGCCACCACTGCAGACCCACCAGCTGGAGGGCATTTTGGATAAGGGTCAAAATACATGATGAAAGTTAGGCTGAATATGATGACATCTACCCTCAGCCAGAGGCAAGACTCAGTATAACCAATAACTAAGATAAGAAATAAAGATCCACGGATTTAAAGGGATAGTTCACCCCAAAAGAAGCATCCTGTCCATATTTACTCATGCCGTTTTGAAAGGAGAGTCTTCTGAATCCATTTGACTTTTTTAAAAAGTCAACTGTGCTACAACAACACTCAAATATAGTACTGTAGAAAAAGAAAGGCAAACGAGAAATGATTTCACATCGAAACGTCAGCGAAAGATTCAAGGCTAAATAGGTAAATGAACAAATGAGAGCAGAAATGAAATTGACATTGTCGAGGCAAATCTGGAGTATCTGACTAAGAGATTACAGAGACTTTGAAATGGGTGGATTTCTATGAGGACGCTGCTACAGCGAGCTGACTCTCTCCTCTAAAGAACGATGACACTGCGAACGGACAAAGACGAGTATAGAGAGGGGAAATGAAAGTGACTGACCCATTTGGGAAGCCAAACGGCCGCATACCAATGGGAAAGAGTGACTGCAGAGCCCTAAACAAACAGGAAGTGAAAGTTGAGATGGTGATAAACTGACATGCTGATGCACTCGGTCCTTCGGGAAGATGTTTGGAGCCAAACAGAAATACTTTCTGGGAATCAGTTTGCCAAAACACTGAACGGTCAATACTTAACATCACGTTGGGCCAAATCTGTGTGTTGTTACAGTATATATTTCTGAAGAACACAAATTAAGAATTTGGACTTCCTCTTGAAGCAATGACAGTTTAGCAATCATGACCGTCAAGATCAACTATGGAAAACAAATAAAGAAATTTTACTTTAACTTGAAAATTGGACATACATTTTGGTGTGTTCTTCACATAAAGATATTGCATGGCTTACAATATTCTGCTTAAATATTACATATTTGCCCACAGAAAAAAACAGAAGCATTGTGATTAAAAACAATATAAGGACGAATAATTTTGGGGTGAACTACACGCATATCATGAAGGCTTCTAAAAGGTTGGTATGGTTCCTTAATCCTTACAGACGCCTTTACTGTTAGTAAACATTGTGACGCGTTTTTGTGGGCGGAGCTTAGCTGGAGGCAGAAAGATCCCACTAACCGCATTTCTAATGCTAGGTAGCACGTTTTGTTTGCTTGCTTTTTGACAACGACTAGAAAAAATCTGATTAAGTTTTAACATTTAAAGTCACTCACTGTCTAGGACAGCGATTGTTTTTAAAAAAGTTAACTTTAACGCCATGAACCTGGCCGACCTGGCTCGAACGAACTGAAAGGATCACCTGCAGTTAAAGGCGGGGTGTCCGATTTCTTTTAGCCGTTTTTGATGTTCAAATAACTAACAAAGTTAGCGAGCACACCCTATGAGTTCAAAAGCTGACGCTAACTTACGTGAAACATAACATTGTTCCCCAGTTTCTGATACATGAGATATTTTTAGACACATACCCAAATCATAATCCACACCAACAAGACAGTAGCTTTTTAATCTCAAGTGTTATGAAGTGAAACGCCAGCATTTTTGATGATCGTTTCAGTTCAGTCTGCTAGTTTTATTATGTTTAACTACAGCTGTCGTCCGTGTTTTCGTTTGGCAGTGGGTTAGTGTTAAAACATCAAATTGGAGACTGTATTCTGTCGATTGTGGCACTGAACAACACAACAAAATGATATTTTAAACTACTTATGTAGCCGAATCTGTGCTGGTTTGTATTGGTTACCTCCAGTTGTCCCTTCGTTTTGCCTCCAGCTAGAGCCGTGACGTAAGCGTGACGTCAGCGACAAAGGGGTCTATGGTCTTTGGGTCTGTATTTGCAATTAATGGTTTCATTTTTTTATAAACTTGTTTAACATCCATATCACACGGTAGATTTCACTTTTTTGGATTTAATAGTACAACACTTAAAACATTTTTTTTATATTTGACCCAACAAATGCATAAAACAAACCAGCAATTTGGGTTGAAACAACCAGGCATGTTTTTTATAATATATAATTTATCAAATCAAATCAAATATATAATTTATAATCCAATGTCTGTATTGTTTTAAAAAGCGAATAAAGCTGTGCAGGTGCACTAGACCCATGAACACTGGCTGCGCAACAAAAACATGAACACCACACAAGGGTTAAAGAGACAAAAAGTTCTTTGCAGTTCTTTATAGCACCTCATTTTAAGAGTGCATTCCTTTGCTCTTATCGCTGAAACATACTGACAAATTAAAATGTTTGAAGTGCTCCTGCAAATCTTTCGAGAATTGCATGTTCCCTGTTTCACAAACGTATAATCATTTACATATTAATTAGCAACAATACCAGCAGATGCCTGCACTGTTTAATTTAAAAAGCACTGTTGAAGTCTTTGGCTGGATTACTACAGAATGTTCCATCAATACACGGCAGACAACAAAAGAACACAATGGACTTCAAATCCCTCTATGCAGTGTTTCCCCTACCATTACCTTAAGGGGGCGCCCCGCCCCTCCAACGGCACCTCCCGCCCCCCTTGAAGGTCAAGTTAATTACATTTTTTATGTAGCGTTAGATCACAAGAGAAGTCATTTAAGGTTACCTTTCCTATATACCATGTCTATACCTTGTTCTCGTACTAAACAAACTAAATAGCATTATGTTATTAATCTTATTTACATGGTGGCATGTCATTTCTGTTTCTGTTTCTATCATATTTCAGTATCATATTATCAATATTTCATATTAACCCTTTCCGCTCCGTGAACGCGGCTTCTCCCGCCAAAGACACGTCGCATATAAAGACCTGCAGACACCAAGAGCAGGTAAATAAATGGACACTTTTTCTGTAACGCATAAGTAAAGGAAAATGCAGCAGTAATAAAGTATGTTTAGCTGTCAGTCAGATTACTGTGACAGATTATAAAACATAACGTCTTGTATCTACATATAGCATTTATGATATTAATAGCATAAATAATCGGCATGTTAAGAGCATTTCATTGTGAATCATGTTTTAATTGGAAAGAATATTTAGAATCAGTTCTAGTATGAATGGCATGGAAAGGCTGTTAGAAACTTTGTAAGTACTCCTGTTGTCCGTAGTTTTTTTAAATATTAAAATAGTCCACTGGGACTTCACTTTTGCACCAGAGCCTACAACACATTTTCTCACTTACCAGAACTTCTATGTTTCATACAGACTGTGGCTATCAGAATATAACGTAAATGGCCTGATAAAACATTTGATTGATTCATTTAACATTATTTATTCAAACAATTATTGTCCGGACCTCCACCGCAAAAAAATATATAGAGACCGCAGCCCCCCCAAAGCCATAACCTAGGAGAAACACTGCTATGGTAACCAGAAAATAACCAGAGCTAGAGTCTAACTGCCATAAATTATCCGCAGGAGCGGTGAGTCTCTGCACCAGAGGGATGCTGAACAAGTGGTGTCCAGGTGCCATGGAAACGACTTGGAAATGAATATACAGACTCTGTGAAGCTGGCACGACACATCAGGAAACATTCCTTCCACTCCCCCTCGGCTCAGTTGTAAACATGGACACAACACATCATGCAAATTACTGGGCTCCACGAGTGCCCAAAGACCTCAAATGGGCCAAGAACATCACATCTGTTACTGTGAATGCTCACCAGCGCTGACCTCCTGCTTCATTTGGCAATGTACAACTTTTATATAGTTTAAAACAGTTTTCACTGATGCGCTTTACTCTGTATACGATATGGTTTTGGGATGTGTCTGTTAGAATTATGGAAAAACATGCAATGTGTCATATATATACACAAATAATGTAAAGTTTTATTTAAGGGGTAGTTCACCCCAAAAAGGAAAATTCTTTCGTCATTTAAAATCTCTATGACTTTCTTCTGCAGAACACAAAAGAAAATATCTTGAAGAATGTTGGTAACCAAACAACATTGGACCCCTATTGACTTCCGTTGTATGGACACAAAAAACACAGAAACAGTTCTCAAAATATCTTCTTTTGAACAACTGAATGTATGACGATATTTTAATGAAAGTTTGTAACCAAGCCGTTTTGGGTCACCATTGACTCCCACAGTAGGACAAAAGACTACTATGGGAGTCAATGGTGACCCAAAACGGTGTAGTTACAAACTTTCATTAAAAACTCTTCATTTGTGTTCAGCACAACAACAAAAAATGCATACAGGTTTGTAACAACTGGAGGGTGAGCAAATGATGACAAAACTTTCATTTTGGGATGAACTATTCCTTCAAAAGCAAAACTATAAACGTAAATTGTAAGAGCTATTAGTATGTCAAGCCCACATATGACAGAGAGACCAGCAGACAAAATTCCCCCTGTCCTTCTGTCAAGTTTATTTCAGCGGCACATCAAATTTACCTTGCGCATAATACGATTGGCCTTATTGAGTCTGTTCCATTTGCTGGGCCGGTTATTCAAATGGTGTATTAACATACAGCCGCAGAGCGAAGTTGATGGAACATGTCAGAATCTGTGTGTGACATCTACCAATATATAGATCAACAGTCCAGTCAAAACAGGTTTCTTCATTAAACAGGTGATACAAAACTCCATCAGCCACTAATATTCACTGGCAGCGGGCTGAGATTGGATTTTTACATTAGTGTCAAAATTCATTCTCAACTCACTGTGGGGAAAGTTCAATTTAAAGATTGGGCCAGGCTTTTGGAGGTCAGAAAAAATATATATTTAGATTGGCGCAACCCGTTCTCATCGATTTGCGTATAAATAACACGCTGTTGCATTATCGTGAAATACGTACGCCAAAGTTAGATTTTGCGTGCATAAATACGCCAATGTATGCATGCACCTCGCTGGAGAGCAGCCATTTTGAAACGTACATGAAGAGGAAACAATGAAATAATTAAAATAATACTGTTAGGTTTAGGGTTTGGGTTAGGGTAGAGGTTATAAAATGCACGCACGCTAACATTAGGTTTAGGGTTTGAGTTAGGGGACAGGTTAATAAGACAAATTGCCGGTTAATATGCACGCGCGCTAAATTGGCGTATCATATGCACGCAAAAATAGGCGTATTTATGCACGCAAAATCGAACTTTGGCGTACGTATTTCACGAGAATGCAACGCGCGTGTTATTTATACGCAATTCATGAGAATGCCCTGATTGGCGAGCGGATCGCTATTAAAATCCAACAGAGTATTGCTGTATATCCGATGAGTTTGACAAATCCCAATTGGCTGCAGTGTTAAAATTGAAAGAGAAAATCCTAACCCAACAAAAGACGAACCTTGAGATTCAGAACAAAATCTAGATAAGAACAGTTGGATAAATCCAATGAGATGAGACGATGTCAATGCTAGAATTCCTCAAATTATCCATCTACTGCATAGGACAAGAGATCTCAAATTTTATATGGAGAACATATGGAAAAGTTTTCTAAAATCTGCTTCTCAATTCTTACTCTTTTCAGAAGAAATCTGAACATCACAAACTGTGCTTAGATCAAAAACTTCTAAATTATTTCAGACTTTTCTCATCCAATTCTATCAACACGAAATTACCTGATCTACACTGTTCACATTCATTTAACAGCTTTATTTTTAATTATAGCGCTTAACATCTTCCTCACATGTCTCTATTTATTCTATTAATGTAAATAACTTTAAAAACCTTTAACACGAAGTTGAAGCATAAATGAGAGGAGCGACCTCAGAGCAATGAAAATGCTAATCAATCCAGGAAAGCATGAAAATACTTTGACACCCACTTTTCTTTTCTATTTTCATCTTTTTCAGTTGTTCATGCCTTAGAATCATCAGTTGGGCTAAAGAACAAAGCAGAACTCACTCTTCATGTAAGCACTTATTTGGCATATTAACCACGCTGCAGTCTATGAATAATTTTAGATTGTGTTTTAGCAGCATTTGACCCTTCATTACTGCCGTCGCCGGTAAAACGCAGCATCTTGCATTGCTCAACAACAGCTCACCAATCAGAAGACCATCGACAGCCGCTTCGAGTGTCACTCTTGAGGTCAAATATCACTTTTCGCGTAGGTACTTATCATATAAATTACCGTTTGAAATGTCACCCCGCCCACCAGTACCTCAAGATGATTGGAAAGAAATCCAGAGGCTATACAATTCCTTGAGTTAAGGGAACATGTACAGTCTCCATCATGACTATATTAACAGGTTTGTGCCTAACATTTCAGATCTAAATCATCATTTGCTATGATCTGAAAGTAATAATATAGAAAAAAATAAAGCCATTGTTGAAACAACGCTGCATGACAGTGCTGGTTTAAATGCTCAAACGAATCAATATCACGATAGCTCCACAGTTTTTATAACTACAAATGGCTTACATTTTTCTATGCATTTTAACTCTAACCCCACCAGTGCCAGCATTTTTAAATCATATTTACAAAACCTTAATGGCCTCCAAATTATTTTAAGAGAATATGCTAACATTTCATATATCAAAAGGAAAACTTTTTGTTTGAAATGTTTTTACAAATGAAATAAATTAAGATAGAATAAATTATGTATTTGTTTGTTTATTTCTTTTAGCGTTAATATTTCTTTTTATATAATAAATTCTTTTTATATTTATTTTATTTTTATTATTTCTTATAAAATATTTTCTTTTCAACTTTGATTTCATATTTCAACACTTGGTTTGAAAAAATGAAAATGAAAAAAAACCTAGAATCATTTATTTATTTGTTTAATTTCTTTCTTTCCTAAGAACACCATTTTAAGCATTGAACATTTCAAGAAGTTGACATGTTATATAGTTGAAATTAATTAATTCTAGTTCATTCATTTTAGTTGTAATATTTATTTATAATATTTCAACTCTTTGTTCAACATTTTGTTAGAAAAAAATATTTTAGGATGAAAATGAAATAAATAAATAAATGCATTTTCATTCTAGCTTTATTCATTTTCATTCCTACAAACAAAAAGTTGAACTATTAAATAAGTTGAAATATAATAAATATTAAAGCTAGAATAAATGAATGAATAAATAAATGTATTTATTTTTCTACTTCTACCGTATTTCATTTTCATTCATTTAATTTTCATTCTTATTATGTGTACACTACGCACATTGTGTACATTTGCTGCTGTGTAGTATGTAAATGATGTGTCATTCGTTATACTATGGTTAAACACTTGTACAGAAATGTTTACTGTGTAAATGTGTACAGGAAAATGTCTATTGTAAAGAATTGTAATTCTTTGTTACTTGTAATCTACAATTCTGTCTCGTATCTGTCATACTGCCATGTTGGTCTGAACTGCACCCAAGTTTTTCATCTACTGTTGCACCTGTGTATATGGTTGAGTGACAATAAAGGGATTTGATTTGATAAAAACAAAAATTTAACCAAAAAGTTCAGAAAAAAGTATTTGTCGAGATCGGATTTAGAATGATGATCATCATCAATGGTGGGCAATGAGTTAAAATATTTACACACATTTACCTTTAAACAGACAAAAAAACTTGCAGATCCTCAAGTCCCAAATCAAACCCGTGCCCTTATAGAAAAGCTTCCAAATAGATAACTAAATGAAAAATCTTATATAAAAACCACAAATCGATAGTGTGAAATGACTGTCCGGCGTTCCCCAGACGAAGGGCTTTGATGGGTAAAGGAACTGTGTGAAAGGCTGGCCCGCGGCCTCTTAAATTGGACGGGGAGAACTTTTCCACCAGCACCTGATCACAGCTCAGCAAGCTATTATTAAAACCCATCCTGCACTAACTAGATTTCCTTGCACTGGATCATGGCAGCGACAAGACCGCTGTCAGTCAGAGAGTGAAGATGAAGACCCCGTCTGCACCTTGTGACCCCTCTGAACACAACTAAAACTAAACAGACACACTTGTATTTCTTCCATTTTTAAAAGGTGTCTCTTTAATCCATATACTGTAGTTTGAGCGTTGGGGTGTAAACTTAACATAGCAATCACATGAAGCACAATTGAAATCATTCTCAACGCTATTGTTCTGGCTAATAACTACTTTTGTGCAATTAATAACCACACTTTGACCTGCTGATTGTTCATGATTACATGATGAGAACACATTTTTAAGCAATGCATTGTGTGCAAAATGCAGTTCAAAGAGGTTCAAATGTGCACATCAAGTATCCGTGATTTAAAAATCCTCTAAATGTGGAAATATTATGAAACATTACAAACAAAAAGAGTTTTCTAGATTTCTAGGTCTCTAATCAAATGTCAGCAAATTTGGGACACCTACCATGGTAACTCCTTTGTACAAAAGGTCAGATTTCTTGCTACCATTGAAGCGCACAAGATGCTCTTTGGAACGATCAGAGATCATGCGGAGATAACATGAGTCATCAGGGTTTACGCAAAATTTCTGCAGGTCATGCCAGCTCGCCTCCATGGTGTCTTTAAAGCTGCAATTCGTAACTTCTGAGCTACATTGCTCTGTGTTTGAAACATGGAATGAAATCGCATGACGTCCATCTGACATTACCTGCGAAGCCAAACCCAACAGCACAAATTATTGTTATAAGCTTACAGTTGCAAATCGGGACAGTCCTGAATATTGACTTTATGTACTTTGCTCATTCTTACCCAACAAGCTAAAAATAATTACACTCATTTACCTAAACAGACACTTTCATCATTTGGGGAAAAAAGCTGCAGAACTCATGTCTCAAATCTAAGCTGAACCCTGATAGAAGAGCTTTCAAATAAATAACTGAAATAAAAAAGCGTACATAAAAACCACAAAAAGAGTTACAATCTATACAGCTTTAAAGGTCCAGTGTATGAAATTTAGTGGCATCTAGTGGTGAGGTGGCGAACTGTACGCCTTACTCAACCCCTCCCTTTCGAAGCACTACGGTGGCTGACACAGATTGAAGCTGTCGTCATGTTTTCGCTTCTTTGCCGAAGGAGATAAGGTATTTACAAAACGCGCTCTGCTCTGTAGAGCAGTTTGTCCATTCAGGGCTACTGTAGAAACAACATGGTGAATTCCATGCAAGGGGACCCGCGGTGTATGTAGATAGAAATAGCTCATTCTAAGATAATAAAAACATAACGCTTCATTATGTAAGGTCTTTATACACCTCTGATGACACATTTATGTATATTTTATGTATATTTCCGTCAATAGATCCTCAAAAAAAAAAAAAAAAACAAGCAACATGCAGAATACTGAGAAACTCATGGAAATCTTTTCATTTAACTTTTCTCTCAAATTGTGAAACTCAGAATGTAAATGATCATGAAAGTTCTGAAAAGTAAAAGCACGGAAGGACCCCTATATGCCTGCTGGACATAATTAGACTCTTAATGACATTTCGCTCATACAGTGAAGAACAAGCTGACCGGGCCCTCGGCCTCTTTTCAGTTTTCCACACTCATAATAATGAGTAAGATGCTAAAGAGGGCTGAAAACCTTCCTTACAGCTTTACACAATCACTTGCAGCTAAGCAGGTAGGAACATCACTGCATCGCTGCCACAAACATCAACGGAAACGAATGATGGTACGAGACACGATGACAACCAATACTTCACATCTCTGCCTATTAAACCTGCACTTTTAGAGGTTTTTACACTGGCAGAGAGTACAGTAAGCAACAGGCCATCAAACTGTTACGACCTTCTATGTTTCTTTGCCTGTGGGAGAAGTTTGTTTGTGTCTCTGTCCAGGAAGAAACCTGATTGGCTCCTGACGACTGATCATTCCTTTGCCCTGATTGGTTCATGACGACACCTGTTGCCTATAAGAATCCAGTCTTCACTTCTCTCAACAACGCATTTGTGCTCACTTGCTGTGTGTTGTTCTGGCTTGTTGAACTTAACTGTGATACTAGACCTTTTGTCTGTTTTTGACATTGACCTTGGCTTTCGTTTATGTTCTGTGGATTATTCCTTGTAAATATTCTAACTTGTATATATTTGTCAATACCACTTAACTTGGGAAAGTATGGGAGTCTGACGCCACTCTTTTGTTTTGCTATAAGTTGATCTTTGTTTCTGTTAAGGGAGTTAGGTTATACATTGTATTTTTGTTTTCTTCTGTTGCTATTAGGGTTTAGCAAGAAGGTTTAAAATAAAGCACGTTTTGTTTATTATTTTGGCTGTCAACTCTTGAATCCTTAGGTCCCAAGTTAAAACAATAAATTTTCAATAGGCAACATGTGTCGTCATGAACCAATCAGGGCAAAGGAATGATCAGTCATCAGGAGCCAATCAGGTTTCTTCCTGGACAGACACACAAACAAACTTCTCCCACAGGCAAATAAACATAGAAGGTCGTAACAAAACCCAGAAACCTCACAAAAAATATATTCACAATGATGTCTAATGTAGTTTTAGAGATCTGTGCAGGGGTTTTTTGGCAGCAGGGGACGTGCCCGGGTTATTGTGCCTCCGCAGGTAGGACCGGACCGTAAAATGGAGAATGAAAGATGTCCTGACATTTTTTTTTGGTCAATGGTACAGCCAGAATGTCTGTGGGAGACGATTTTCCCGGAGGACTTCAGCGAGCGTGAATGGCCGCCTCAGGCAAGGTCTCTGTGGAAGAGTGATAGCACCTACAGGCACACGGTTTGCCTTCAATAGACGTCTCTTTCCTGCCGTCTTTTGCACAAGAGGGCAGATTAAGCTTTTTTTACCTTCCGTCACTCTGCTTTAGTTCTGAATAGGGACTGAGGTCAGATTCCTCAACCGTTACAGGCCGAGTTTAACTCGATTTATCGGAAGATCACAGCTTTCTCTTTGGTTTTCTCCTCAGGCTCTGTTCAACAATTCCACCCGCGCCGGCACCGGTGGGACGGTTCTGGATGGACTATTTTTTACACATTTTATTCAAGTGCTCATGTAAGCAGATAACTCTAGCCATCGATTAATTACAACCCGTCTGTTTTCTTATTTGACTTGTGTTGCGAATGAGTGATTAAAATAAGAGGTCTAGGCCAGGTCATAGTAAATTACGAAATACTCTTTTGTACAAATATTAATGCCTGCACTTACACCTTGATTTCATCCAGTATCAACAACTATAATAAACTAAAGACCCGACACTTGACCTTGAAGTTCTTTCAGTAAAGATTAACACGTCAAGTTATGACTATCCAGCCGACGTACACTTGGAAAAAACACAGTTTGTCATTTATTATAAAAAAAATCTCAACTACAGGCATTAAAAACAGCAAAACACAACTAACATGATCAGGATATCAGATTTTACGAGGGGCTAATTTTGGCTAATTCGTATCAATTCGTACAATCTGATTCGTACATTTTAGTACGATTTGCTTTCACACCTGTGATGTTAGATTTAGGGGCGGGGTTAGGGGTGTGGTTTCAGTATTGCATTTTTTTTGTGCATGTTTTTGTACGATTCACACTGTGTGAAGTCATACAAGTTATGGATTCCCGTGAGATCGGATTCACAATGTGCACACATAACTGTTCTAATACTGATCGATCCACATTTTTGCAAAATTGCATGGCTCCTCCCCCTTTTTAAAATAGCCAGTCGCATTTATTTTTCCTCAGAGTCAGATATCGGAAGTACGTTAAAGAACCCTGGTTTAGATATCTTTAAGCTGGACATATTCCTACAAAAACAACTGCAAAAACCTTGTTTTTGCGGAGAAAACATACAAAATTCCTGAATGCAGAATTTCTGAATATGGCAACAGGATATGATATCATACTCTAGGTATTCTAAATAATGCATACAAATAATAAAATAACAAACAATGTTTCCAAAGCTGCAAGGAGATACAAGTATATAGGTATAGATATTTTAGTTTTTAACTTGATATTTTATCTTGATATTTCATACCTTGAGTTTTTACACCATTATATTGAGCTGAGAAAATGAAATCACATTTAAATCTGTATTGGTCAAATGTCACAGTTAAGAGTCCAAAAAATACTGCTACATGTTTAAGGACGAAGCTTGTGCATGCATTTTTACTCGTCTGGGTTCATGCATGCATATAAAAAAACAAATGTAACGCAAACTCCAAGCGTCACCACCACACCTTTTCTAAACGAGGAAGCATTCACCTGCTGCCATTTGTCACCGTTTGCTAACATACCCTTAAGGTATCGAAAGACAAACTCTTACCTGATTGCACCAGCAGTAAGATCTTCAAGTCAAGTGTGCTACTCTCAAAAGCAGCTGAACGACAGGTGTAGACATCACTTAAAAGTGTGCAGTTAAATCCAGGGCTCTTCCACGAGACCATTAGTGAATTGTACACACTATGGCCACCTGGATCACGTTTCCTTTGATCATCATGTAATCCTGGTTTGCACATCCCTGCCATTGATTTTGAAATGTGAGGTAATCTATTTCTGATGTTACCTAGGATATAAATCCCACAGGAAATATTCCTTACGCTTCTTCGCGCTTGTTTGTTTTCTCCAAGCACTACACAGGGAGAGATTACACAAATTGCAATAAATTGAAATTAAAAAGGCTATATTTGACCCCAAAGGTTTATTTTCTACAACAGCTTTGGCTACAGAATAAGTATGCGTATTGCTGCATTATCATGCTAATATTCCTATTAAAATAAAGTGATTTCAGATACATGTTTTCCAAACAATCACATACTGTAATCCTTACTTTAAGGCGTGCAGTGCACAAAGACGCTCACTTTCAACTGGAATCTATTCAGTGACATATTCAATGTGTCAATGGTCTTTGCGTGTCCAGCACCAGATTTGTGTGCGTTTTCTAGTCTAAGGGACAGGCACAGATACTGGAGTTGAATTCAGTGCTCCCCGGCTGGCCTGAAACTATGAGTGATGATGGCTGCACGCTATTAGCTTGTAATTGTGCAGCTTTGGCTGTAACTCACTCTCATCTTTTATGGGAACTGTAATCAAATGGTCACTCTATCGGCGCAATAAATCATGCGCTCACCTCATCGCTTTCCGCTCATTTTCATTTCATAACCCCAGCTGCTCTCTGCAGTCAATGACGCGTTGAAGAAGACAAACAAAAAACACAAATGAAGCAATAAAAAATACAAAAATTTGTCAAATCAAATTAATAGACAAATTAATTGACATTTTACCTGATAAAATATCCATAAAAAGTTTTTCCACGGTTTATCTGTCATTTATAAATGCCGCGATAATAGACCATTTCGGAAGACGTAAACAACGCTGGTCCAGAAGAACTTCCTTTTTCAGTTTTTTTAACACTATACAAATGTTGCACAAAATACAATCAACAGATCATGTGTAACCAAATCAAAATCTTAAACAAATATCTTTAAAATGTAAATATATATGTGAGATTTAAAAAATGGGCCAGCAAAGTGGTCTATACTGCACATTACTTTTAAGGTTTGTCTTTTCTGAGTTGCACTGAAAGAACATTTGCAATTTGTTTATTAAATCAACATTATACCAGAAAAGTTTAAGAACCATTAACTAGTGTAAAGTAGGCCTGGTACAGGATTTTTTTGGGGAAAATAAATGTTACCTGCAGTCAATGTTTTAAAATAAAGCTGCTGTTCACTTTTTGTCTTTTGTTTTCTGGCTCAGAAAAATGTACGTATATTAATATTTAGATACTGTATATCGGCCAATATATGGTAATCGGCTTCCAACGTTAAAGAATTATCAGTTATCATTATTGACCTAAATTTACATATCGGTGCATCCATAAGGCCGCGATTTACACTGCAGTTCTTGATGCTCAATTCCGTTTTTGTGACTACATACGATTTTTTGACGACCTGCTTACAAAAGTGACACGTATCCGATTTCTGCATTTACACGGCACATGGCGAAACAACCCGAGGTAGACGTACTGACCGAAAAAGAAGTAAAAACGTCATTCGCCACCGCCGCTTATTTAATAGTCTTTTCATACAGAGATCCCAGAAAATGCACGCAAAATGTGTCCCAGGATTTGTCCCCCAGTGTGCCTTCACACAAAAAGACACGTGAAGAGTAATGAACTGTAATCTAATGTCATGTGTGCATGTTTTTTAATTGTGAATATAGG
This sequence comes from Triplophysa rosa, assembly GCF_024868665.1. Taxonomy (NCBI): domain Eukaryota; kingdom Metazoa; phylum Chordata; class Actinopteri; order Cypriniformes; family Nemacheilidae; genus Triplophysa; species Triplophysa rosa. Next base: position 3,613,901 of record NC_079907.1, on the reverse strand, counting down.
GCTGTCAAGGTGACAGAATTTCCCTTGCAGTGTTTTTAGGTGGCTCAATAGCGCGGTTTGTTTTTATTGCCGCTTTCCTTCTATATTTAGCCAAATAGGGCCAAATAAGCTATATTGTTTGGTTATTATTATGTAGCATATAGTGTTGTTTTGTATTTTACTTAAATACCTTTTATTTATATATTTATTGGTAAATGCAGAAGAATGACGATAAGAACGAAAAGAAGGTTCTGAGAGAAGGATTAAGCTCAGCCAGTTTACGAAGATAAATATGAACTGTCAAATGAAAATAAAAGCAAATTGTTCAGGTGAAGGTGTCTTCAGTGCATTTTTACAGAGCCTCAATACAAATTATAACAGAACGCAGTGGAGTCTTAAAGTAGAAATGAATTGGTATTTGTTCTGCAATATAAAAGGCACAGGATATTACAGCAGGGCATTTTTCATTTATGACGTACAAAAAAATGTGAGCTCAAAAATGACTTAATGTTTTTTTTAACGATCCGAACGAAAAACCTGTTAATAAAGCAGACTGCACATAATACTACAGACAATACATAAAAACTTAGGTCGGTGTATGATCATAATGTTCATGTTGTTTACAATGTTGTGTTTTTGTTGAGGAAAAAATCAGTAAATGCTCGGTCAAGTGAAGCCTGTTAAAAGTAAAGCGGGTGTCTGCAGAGAAACTCGAGGTTCTCCGCTACGTGGGACAGATCATTGTTTTAAAGGTTGCTGAGCGATCAAGTTTATTAAAGCGATTTGTATTTTTGTGTTGATAATTTTTTATATTGTGGTGCGTTTAAATTTAGATTAATTTCAAACTTTAAAACTGCATTAACGCTATTCTCTCGTCTTGAGTTTCAGTTTGATGATTAGGACGTACATGCAATTCAATGCATTTAGCTAAATACCAATCTCTTTTTAGTTTTCGAATAATTGACAAACTCGCTTAACTCTTGTTTCCTGGCAATTGTATATAGCAATTTTCCGGGATCATCGCTCTGTTTGAATGGAGTTAATGATGTACAACTCACATTGACGGGTTAATATCCGATCTGTCTGCTTACATGGCAGACGCAACTGCACGTATCTGATTCATAACAGATTTATTTCCACATATGATTGATGCCTGAAACCGATCTGAAAATATCAGAATCGATGTACTTTTTTTCCTGCTTACACGATCATGGGTCACATCCGATCTGTACCACATTGGAGGAAAAAAATCGGAATTGGGTCAATGCGGTGTAAATGCGCCTTAATAGTTTTTAAGCATGTATTAATCTATGTTAGGTTATGGTGCGTTAACTAATGCTAACATTACAAATAGTGATAAAAAAAATCTATCACTACTGTAAATGCCAAAATAAGCATGAACTAAGATTAATAAATGCTGTATTGTAAATTGTTTATTCAAGTTAGCTAATGCGTTAACTAATCTTGACAAATCCAACCTTATTATAAATTGTCACCAATGAATCATTGTTAAAAAAAGCAGTAATTGTTTTAAAATATGACTAACAACTGCATGCGCTTAAGGGCTAAAAAGGTCATTACATTTGGACCTGAATAATTGCTACTTGCAGCTATATTTTAAAGCTACTTTTGTCCTAATCCATTTAGGGTCACCCAGAGAACGTTTAATTTATCAAATCTGCCTGATGGAGCAAAGGTTGCGTGATGCTGAGCAGATTACTATAGCATTACCGCAGCCAATTGCTGTTCTGCGCTCTGATTGGGGCCAATAAGGCAGTAGCTGTTCGAGTACACGGATATTCTGTCCTCTGGCAGTAGGTTCCCTTTCCTGGCTGTAATTAACTTTGATTTAAAGATGGAACACCGAACCTATTATTTAATATAACTCCTGCTAATGGTGGCAAATTCTTCTAATAATCTCATGGTGTGGAATATGGAGGTCAGAAACTGATGCATGCCCGACTGCAGGCCCATGAAACTTAAAGGGATAGTTCAGCCAAAAATAAAAATTGTCATCATTTATTCACTCTCATGTCAATTAAAACCTATATATCACTATTTCTTATGTAGAATGCAGAAGAAAATATTTTGAGAAATATCTCAGTGGTTTTGTATCCATACAATGGAAGTCAATGGGGTCCAGTGTTGTTTGGTTTCCAAGACTCTTCAAAATATCTTCTTTTGTGTTCTGCAGAAGAAAGAAAGTCATACAGGTTTGGAATGACATGAGGGTGGGTAAATGATAAAAGGATTTTTACTTTTGGGTGAACTATCCCTTTAAAGCAAATATACCATGAAAAAGATCAGAATTGGTGAGGGAAACGATGCAGATAAATGATCCAAAGCATATATAAATCTATAAAACTGTACCCAAAGAATATTGAGGTCTTCCTATTTTCTTTTTTATGTTGCTGTATTACATTTTATGTTATGTGTTTTTATTCCTTTCGGGGAGGAATTGGGTTTAAAATAAGATGCTACGCATGGAGCCATTACAGGCGCAATAATGGAGAACAATTCGTCGAGCGTTTTGGGATGCCATTCAGCGGCCTTGATTGAACGGCGTTTTAAAGACACAGGTGTGATTGCTTCAATAGCCACATTACAGCTGGAGAAAGTCAACCGCTGTTACAAGGACTTTCTCATCTACTGTCATTTTTACACGTTTGACAGCCCAAGATCACATTGACCTTTTATTTCCCCCTTGATTTTAAAGACATAAACAAGCAGATATTCATGACAAAGTACTGTATGTCTTTTTTTAAAACCTGTTTGACTTATCTGTACACTCATTTAAACCATTATTTGTTGTCTATATTTTTTCACTTTTTGTATATAGTGCATTATTGTTTTTATTTCATTCTCATTTTTTTCTATCTTAATGTATTTTTGCACTATGTTTGCACCATGTGTACACTTTCTTCTGCACTAAGCTCCTGTCGCCAAGTCAAATTCCTAGTGTGTGTAAACATACTTGGTAATAAAGCTCCTTCTGATTCTGACATCTGTAGAACACAAAAGAAGATATTTTGAAGAACGTTGGCAACCAAACAACACCGACTCCCAATGACTTCCATTGTATGGAGACAAAACTACTGAGACACTTCTCAAAATATCTTCTTTATATTCTTCTTCCACACAAGAAATAGTCATACAGTATATAGGTTTTAAATGGTTAATAAATGATCACAGAATTGTTATTTTAGGGTGAACTACACCTTTAATTGCTGATTTGATTTCTATGAAGTTGTTTTGTTCCAAATCTGTGTCAATTTTTTGTTCTGATGAACACAGAGAACGATTATTGGAAGAATGCTTTAAACCAAACAGTTCTTGGCCACCATTGACTAGCATTGTAGGAAAAATGACAATGGTAGTCAAAAGTGTCCCAGAATGGTTTGCTTTCCTACATTCTTCAAAATATCTCCTTTAAGCAATTTTTCTTACTATGGTAGTCAATGGTGACAAAGAACTGTTTGGTTACAAGCATTCTTCCAAATATCTTTCTCTGTGTTCATCAAAACAAAGAAATTAACATGAGTAAATGATGACTGCATTTTCATTTTTGGGTGAACTGTTCCTTTAACACATGCAACAACACAAACTTTGCTATATCCACATGCATCGAACTAGATTGTAACTATCCTATTACAAACAGCTGCAGGCACGATTCTTTGTGGTCTGGTAAGGTACTTTCCTTATTGTTCTGAAGTAATGTAGCGACAAGCTACACAAAACCAGAGCCCTCCTCGAGTGTAATAGAATCTAAATGTAAGGTGTGGGTCTCGACTCCTTTGTGGAATCTAATATTGCAGTATGGATTCAGGGTATGCTAACAAGCACTTCTAGAAGTTGATATCTCTGGTTTAGTCCCCAAGTGGGCAGTTCATGTCCCATAGCAACAGTGTCATACTTCAGTAGTGTGTGCGTGTATGTTGCATGAACCTGATATCCTTTATTTGCATCTATTCCTCTGAGGTAGTATCTGGATATCTGGTCTCTTATGACTGCTCGCTAAAAAAAACCTGAACATTACAATGCTAATAAAATCAACATTAAATAGCTATTTACACAGAAAATCCCTTACATTTCACATATTAACACCGTGAGGTAATTCTGTACAGTACACTTCATATAAAAAGCATACTGTAAATTGTATGTGATGTTCTGACATCATGGGAGATGAAAAAGGAAAATTACACATGCGAGACGTCTAATATATATATTTTTTTTCTAGACAGCAGTGAGATTGCATAGGGACTTGTGCTTAAAGCAGCCGTGCAACGGTGTGTCATGCATTCTGACTTCTTTACAATGTTAAACGTGCCGTCTTCTCGTGCTTAACACGGTCAACTTGTCAAAAAACGAGTTGGACGTATTACGTAGTATTTCTGTGCTCGATACACTCCCCCAGCGATCGTACAGGTTTCGGAAAGTTTCTTTCGAACATATAAAACTGTTTCGTAACAATTTTTCTTAGTCCCTTATTGGACAATTCTCCCGGAAAAGCACGCGGCACGCCCACGCGACAGCAAGGAGAGCAGGAGAAGGAGCATGCGCAGACGTCACTTTCACTTGTGTGCAGGAGAGAGAGAGAGAGCATACGTTCGTGAAGTTCAGGTTTTTTTATTTGTTCACTGCATTTGGGTGATGAATGCTATATAAATGGTGGATATAACGCTGGATTTATATAGGACTGATATATGGAGCCGTCCCAGCGCTAAAAGATGCCGGACATTGAGTGAAAATGATGTCTTTGTTTTGTTGGCAATGGGTGCACACGTGCTTTAGTTCAGCCTACCCCTCCCCCCCCGCACGCGCCGTATGCTTTCGGAAATAATCGTACAGCTGTAGCTATCTTTTATGAATGTGATCAAACTAAATACTCTTCAAAGATACGAAGTATGCAATAATACTCTATAGGTAGTCAAGATTAATATGAGATTGGCAGAAACTGCGTGTGTTACAGCCGCTTTAAAAGTCATGTGTGTAAAATTTAGCAGCATCTAGCGGCGAGGTTGTGAATTGCAACCAACGGCTCACACCAACCCTTCCCCTCCTTTTTGAAGCACTACGGCAGCTCACACAGGACAAAGATGTCGTCACGTTTTCGCTTCTTTGCTGAAGGAGATAAAGTATTAACGAAACACACTCAGTTCGTTTAGGGCTACTGTATAGAAACAACATGGCGAATTCCATGCAAGGGGACCCGTGGTGTATGTAGATAGAAATAGCTCATTCTAAGGTAATACAAACATAACACTTCATTATGTAAGGTCTTCATACACATCTGAAGGATTTTTGTCTATAGATCCTCCAAAAAATTACACACAGTACCTTTAAACCTTCCATTTCTCTGATTTCTCTCCTGAGAACCACATTACAACCAGAGTTTCAACAAAGATCTCAACAATGTCTCAAACTTACATTTGCTCAGACAATAAAATCTGCAATCAAAAGACTTAAAATATAAACTCTCAAGTTTTCCAAGACCAAATTTTCATCAAAAAGTCTCCCACAACCAGTTGATACTTACCAACTTCTATCAAAATAAAGTTTACACATCACAGAAATAATAGCTCACATAGTGAAATGTACTGATGATGCAGTGACGTTAAGGAAAGTCCACCTCATTACCAATGTATGTTGTCTCATAGACCTCAATCTCGTTTCATTATCATTAGGGGACTGAAAGACCTGTACTTGTTAACGTTAAGGTAATTATGATTAATCATCCTGCCAAGCCAGGCATAAAGTCAAAGTCAGTCATTGATGTCTGCCAAATGCAGTGCAGTACTGGTTAATAAGGATGCCCTAAAACCAACTACTCATTTCACAGTCAAATATAATGAGCAAGTGAAAATCTCTACCAGTCTCTGCAGGCTCAGCATTCACTGTTAGAAAATCTGAGGTGTACGGTTTTTATCTCATTCTACAGTCTGTAAATGTGATCCGTCCAGCCATTCATCCATCCATCCATCCGTTCATCCATCCTTCCGTACATCCGTTCAGCCATCATATTACACACAGTAATATTCTTATGAGAATATTTCTAAACTGTAAAATGTGTTTCTATACGTGTTTATAGTACTATAAATATGTGTTTCATATTTTCTGTCTATCCATCCATCATCCATGATAGTGTGATGTTATTACATTCAGCCATTATGTTATATACAGTATATGATAATATTTTTTATAAATATGAGAAACATTCTTAATCTGTAAAATGTGATCACTATTGTCCGTCAATCCATCCATCAAATTATACAATATATTGTATATAATACGAAATTCTGAGAATATTATTAATATCTTGTCCTTTGAGTATGAAGTCATAAAAACACAGATTACAGAGTTGGGAAAACTTATGGGCTGACATTATTAAGAGGAACTTAAAAGCCATAAAAATGACCCTTTCATACTTAAGAAATATTAAAATACAAAAATGTGCACATATGTTTAAGAAACGCAACTTCTGTGCCACAACGGATATGTTTATATAGACTTTTTATCAGCAGTAAACATTTATTAAAAAAGGAAAAAAACATATGTAATTGGGTAGTTGACAAATATTAGTGTGAATGTGTCCTATGGCATGAAAGCATATATACAGTATACATATACAGTATGTATACTGTATTTATGTCTACTATATATGTGAGTGCGTGTGTATACTGTATATATATACATATACATGTTTGCGTGTTTGTATCTGTATAGACATGTATACATAAACACATATACCGACACGCACTCACACCAATACCTATGCATATACAGTATATACTGTATATATAACAAATTATGTCACTAGGTTGGTTGGGGTTAAATACTGATGTTCATACAAAAAGATGTACAATGGCCTCGCAGAATTAATTTACATAATAGCCTTCATTTGGGTTTTGGCAATAGGGATACATCTCGGTCCAAATCTCAAAAAATATCACCGGATGAGCGCAGTTTTCATCCTAATCCTACCCCAAACCCTAAATGAGAGATTTCAGCCGTAGATGTATCCCATCTAGCCTTGACCTTTCATTTGGGAAGTCTGTATATGGTTTTAGAAACACACATTTGAATGCGTTTATTGAATCTACTGAATTCACATTCGCTCTTAGTGTAATTCTAATAAACTCTTTTGTGGCTCTGCCAGGGACCCAAACTTTTACAATGGGCCGTAAAGAAAGGCAGTTTGCATTATAAAACACTGCAGTATTCTGGAAGGTAAATGATCACTTTGCCTGTTGAGGAAATATTTCACCGTTGTGAAGTAATAACTGCAGCTAAATTATCCATTCATATTCTGCTCTCTGCATTTGCCTTTCATTGTGCCTATGAAGTTATTAAAGGTTCACAGGACTTCGCATATTTGCTTAAAGTGAAGCTATAGGAAACATAATTAACTATGGGCCAGATTGGTGTAAACCACTTGCAGGTTGCGAGATGAGAAAAGTTAAAACACAAAAATCTGAATTTCATTGCATTTAAAGTGTGAAATGAGCATTTAGTATTCCATAACTGTGTGTTCATAGTTTGTTGAAGAGGCACAGTTCATTTGAAACAAAATGAGACTGTCGACAGAGTTCCTGTCGGTGCAAACTAAATGAATAAAACACAGACCTCAGTTTTAGAAGACTATGTTTTTTTAAGAAACTGATTTAAAAGTGCAGTATGAAACTTGGAACTTTACCTGTCAATCACATACCATCTTTCTAAAGCCCCGCCCTCCAAAGACAAAAGGAGTGTGCACTCACAGACAGAAAGGTTTCTGATTGGCTAAAAACATCGCTTCATTTACAGTTAAGACAGTATACAGTAGGGCTGTTACAGATATATGAGTGTGATTTATCAGAATGCTTCAGTTTTATCTGTCAGGTAGTTAGAAATACATGAAATGAACAGAATGAACAGAAGATTAAATCACACGTTTGTTTTTAAGCAATGGTTACTAAACACTGCGGGTATTTTTAACTCCTGTGCTCTAGTTCTTCGGTCCAACTTTATGTAAAATATTAATTAACTGAATAATTATCTTAGATTTAAAAACGAATCAGTGTAATCCATATGGTGCACAGCTGATTCACGCTAAGAAATAATGAGATCCATTTTTCAGTAGTATGACAGTAGCTCAGCTGTTTTCAAACTAGTGTTGCTTTCAGAAACTAGCTATTTCATAATATACAGTATAATACTGTTCTAATGTACAGAAACGCACAAAGCTTTGCGTATATAAAACCTCAGTTCAATTAAAACATAACTTCTAAAGCGCTTTCCATAATTTTACATTGTTAGCTTTAGAGAAAACGCATATTAGTATAAATAATAGAGGCATTAGAAAGAAAGAAAAACAAAGTTATTAAATACATAAAACACATAGAATACATGGTAGTATTTCATTTGTTTATCATAATATGGCGATAAAACTGCTAGTTTAGTGTTTAAAAAAAATCTCTTAAACAGCCTCATTCTTTTACTACTTTTAAACAGGGTTTCTTGTCTAAAGCTTAACTACTTTGAATTGGTAGAAGTTTGTACGGTACATTTCCTCAACCCTGCAGTACACATCCTCCCTAATAACTTGATTTCAATAACGGTTTGATCAACCCAAGCTAAGAAAACCAAATTACAAAACCACACTTATTTTCTCGTTCTCTCCAAACGTATAGGTAGTAAGCATCAGGATAAATCTGGCACGTGTACACACTCATACAGTACACAAACTCAGCGTTCATTTTTAGCAAACCGCAGATATCAATACACGATAAGGGATCTACCTCAGAACACAGCGCTGCTAATTGTTTTCAGTGCGCGTGAAGTTTAGGAGCTGCTCCAGAGTTTTACTGTCGAGCGCCGGGTATAAGCCCAGCCTTGAATGCAGTTATGATTTCAGGCCCTGTTGGGAATTGACTCACCTCTGCGGTTTCTGAGTACATCAGATAAGAAATCAAAATGAATTATTCATTCGTTTTTTCATCAAGGAGTTTGCGATCTGCGCCGATATCTTTCTGGATATTCAATGCCGGTTCTGTGGAGGGTCAATAAGCCTGACGATCGGCGTCTCACGTGCACTCGTGACATTGTGGGTCACAATGAGAAAATGAGATAACCTAATCCACTTCCTTCCTGTATGTACAGGAGCTCTACATCCACGTCGATTTGATGTCAACATTAACTCAGAGCTTCCTACTTCCCTTACCTCTCTTCTATCAGTTCTTCACAGATTGTAGATAGTAGTACTATTGTAGTAGTATTTTCATCATAAGCTGCGACAAGGGAAATAATCGGTTCATTGGCTTCCCAGCGAGTCCTGGTGAATAAACGCGCTGTAATAAAGGAGGAAAAACTCTCAGTCTGGAAATGAAGTTTCTGATCAAAGGACCCCACACACCCCTCCATTGCTTGTTTAACTAAGTGAGGGAGAGAGAGAGAGAGAGAGGGAGAGGGAGAGAGAGAGAGAGAGAGAGAGAGAGAGAGAGAGAGAGAGATGAGCGATGAGAGAGAGAGAGAGAGAGAGAGAGAGAGAGAGAGAGAGAGAGAGAGAGAGGCCCAGAGAGAGAGAGAGAGAGAGAGAGAGAGAGAGAGAGAGAGAGAGAGAGAGAGAGAGAGAGAGAGAGAGAGAGAGAGAGAGAGAGAGATGAACATGTCTTACGTTGGATACAAATAGAAGAAAGTGGAAGCTTATTTCTACAGTCAGGGTAAAGCATATCAGGTGCATCATTTGCAAGTATTAAGAAAACTAAGTAAACAAAAGAAAACTTGAACTGAAATTAATGTAAACTAATTCGGAGTGTTTTTATGCAGCTAAAAATATCTATTATTAAATAGTAAAGTTAGGGCTGTTCAACGATTAATGATTAAATTTATGTTTAAAACAGATATATTTATTTTGTATTTATAAACAAATTCACGTACATATAAATGTATATAGTTAGGAAATATTTGCATGTATATATTTATAGATCATTTGAATTATATCCAAGTATTTATTAATTTTATATACTTTTATATAATTTTATTATAAATTTGTTGAATATTCTATATATATATACAGTATATACATATACATATATATATATATCATTTCTTATAATAAATATGTACATATATGTGTATATGTATATGTTTGAAAATACAAAATTTAGAACTTTTATTCTAGATGTGATTAATCGTGATTAATCGTTGGACAGCCCTCAATAAAATATAAATATTCGAGCATATTATAATAACATCATAAGTAAACATATTTTTTTATAAATTTGCATCAGTCATACCGATGTGACCTGGATAAAGAGAGAGAGAGAGCTGGGTGTGTTTGCCATGTCTCTATTGCTGACTTTTCGTTAATCAAAGTATACAGTAAACACACAACCATCAGTCATAACCTTGCCATAAGTGTCAATTATTTTTTTAGTGCATTTCTATGATTGCATCCCATTTTAGATGAGAGAGGGAGAAAGCGAGAGCGAGGACAAAATGTAAATTTGACCTTTCTTCATTCTCCAGATCTGATCTGAGGTCAGTGGTTTATCTCTCGTAACATTTATCTGCATTCAGTAATGACCTTCCCATTATGCTCAACTGGAATACTGATGGGACTTAAACTTCACTAGCTGTCAGAGGCCAAGAATACTCGCTCTTAACATGATCATGTCCTGCAGTATGTAAAGCTGAGAGAAAATCCTGACTAGCCCCCATTATGTCAGCCGGCACACAGGGCTGAATTAACACTTCTCACTATCTGCTAGGCTAATCTTCCGCCATCTTTTCCGCTTCTCTTTATGAACACTAATGCTTCTGTTTCAGTTCATTGACGATATTGTCTTGGGGTTATTCTCTTGTCATTTCATTCCCCCCTCCTCTCTCTCTCTCTCTCTCTCTCTCTCTCTGTCTCTCTCCCCGAGTCCACTAGAATGTTTCTCAAAGTAAAGAATATTTTTCTGAATAATCTAAATAAGTGACAGTTTCAGCAATGTACTAAATTAGCGGTGTAAGGACTTTTGTTTCACCAAGCATTTGATTGGACTTTAACTTGAGTCGTGCAAGTTGAGTCATCAGTATTGTTGTTCCATTTTCGCATTTTCCCAATTTCAATTTTGATTTGTTGACTTTTTTAAACATGCCATACACTTATGGTCAAATGAGAACCTGTGTTATGCTGAATTTGGACTTTGGGAAATGCATCAAGGACAACATTATCTACCTTAATAACACAATCTACACTTCGGCCAAAATGAAAGTAAATTGGTAGTTGATTGAAACCAAGTGGATGACTGGAACCCATCTAATTATATCTCATTATTTCACTGTTCTCTTAATTTTATCCTCGTTGGTATCATGATTCTGCCTCATCTTGTCATGTCTTTCTTGATCTTGTGGCAGAATCACGGCAGGATCCCCTGTTTAATGTGGATAGAGACGTTTTGGCCCTGTGGGCCTTCCATATTCTCTCTCTCTCTCCGGTGTGGCGTCTTTTAGCCTCGCCCTCTCGTTCCCTCGTTAACTTCTCCTTAGTGTTTGATCCTTGTCACCTGCCCGTCACCCTCCCTGTGTTATCATCCCTCGTTTGTATTCCCCTATATATTGACCTCGTGTCTCTTGTCTTGTGCTGATTCGTTTTGTGCTACTTTGTACTGTTTTGGGCTACCTTGTACTGTTTGGATTACCTCGTATTACTCAGTGTTCCTCGTCATTGTAAGTGTTACGTTTTGCTCTGCCTAGTCTTGTGTGTGTAGTTAGTTTAGTCCTGTCTAAGTTTCATGTAGTTTAGTTAGTTACCCTGCCTCGTCTGTTTTATCCCCCATCGAGGGTGTTTTGCTTTGTGTTTTGTGTCAATAAACCTGTGTTTCCGTTCCACCGCTGTCTGCACCTGGGTCCTCATTTGCGAATCATGACAGTTGGTGCGCAAATTGGAAGATAATGATTCTAAGTTTTTGTATGGCAGGTATGTTTAAAAAAAACAACAACATGGTTTATGAGACTTACCTATGCAGTCAATCATAAGTTGTGCTAGTTATTTCAAATCGTTGCCTCCCAAAGGATACGGTGATGCAGTGCTGTTACAAATTATCAATCATTGTTTTTATGTCTCAAGGGAACATTCCGGACACGTTATTTCCAAAATGTCCCATACGACAAATTCCACGAGAGACATTTCATCACAAAGCCTTGTCATTTTCTTGAGGCTGGTTAGACTGTCGTTGATCTGTTCTGTCACAGAAAACTAATAGTGGTTGACAGACTCAATGAAAATAGATTTGTTTTTCTGGCCTTTTTAACCGATGATGGATGTCTGCACCCTTGACACACCTCACTAACTGACATAACCGAGACTTTACGTAAATGAGACTTTCACTTACTCAATGCTATATAGAAGTATTACATTTTACATTGTCTCTGCAAATGCATTTAAACAACAGAATCATTCACATGTTTCCGAGTCATTAAATAAATAGTTAATTAAAAAATAAAAAACGTCAATCTCGGATGCATATAACTTCCTTATTTTAGCTGAATACACATTTTTTTTTGTAACATAACATGCCATCATCCAATGTCCTTATATGGAACTCATTATGTTGATGCTCAAGTGGATTAATAAATCTCTTCTGAAGTGAAACGATAAATGTGTAAGAGAATCTAATGAATATTTGAAGCGTATTGAGCAAAACCGATCCCAAAACAATTTTACAACCATAAACAGAAGGACTAAAAACAAATATGGTGGCACATCAATAACAAATCTAATTGGTTTTTGCTTGTCTCTTGACTAGTCGTCTTATATTTTGCCTCAAGACATGCAAGAATAAATGAGTTTTGAAGTTATGGACATTTGGTTTTAGCCCTAAAATGTATTTTTGTCAAAAAAGTCATAATAGTGAAATTTCGTGGAAAAAAAACTTGCAAAATATCATAAACTTACATGATCGTGATAATTTGGTGGTGTTAATAACTAAAATAATATAAATTACTAAAAAAAAATGGGACATGCCCCATGCATGACCCATAATGCAATGCAAGCTTAAAGGTCCAGTGTATGAAATTTAGCAGCATCTAGCAGTGAGGTTCCAAACTGCAATCAACGGCCCCCTTCCCCCTACCTTTCGAAAGCACTACGGTAGCTGACACAGAACTAAGATGTCGTCACATTTTCGCTTCTTTGCCGGAGGAGATAATGCATTTACGAAACACACTGTAGAGCAGTTTATCCGTTTAGGGCTACTGTAGAAACAACATGGCGAATTTCATGCAAGGTGTATGTAGATATAGATATAGAAACATAACGCTTCATTATGTAAGATGCCCCTCTAAAGACAAAGATATGTATATAATATTGCAATTCTGTCAATCCTGCAAAAAAATACACACTGGACCATTAAGATCAAACAAGGCTGACTGTGATTGTGTGGTTTCTACAGAATTTTGAAGGTCTATGCTGTGAAAGAGCTCACAGTCGCCGTAACAGTCATACCAGCTCTGTCCGCATGTGTGGCAAAATGATGAGAAGCCTCAAACCGGGTTATTTACAGGTAAACATGGCAGTGATGTACGAGCTCCATCTCGCACACTCACGACTCTATTCCACATTATGATAGATCACCTCCTCTAGATTCACATTGTCCTGTCAGCTATGACAATAAAAAACGAGGCGCGCCAAAATAAAACAAACAAACCACAAAATCCACAAATTCCAGTCGGCTATAACTGTAACAAATGTGCTGTGCCAGGACCACAGTCTTCATCCACGGTTCAAATAAAAAACTAAAAATACTGCTGATAATCTGTTACTCTCTTTCTCTACCTCTCTTTGTCTTTTTCTGCAGCGCGTGATAGAAGCAGACGAGAAGTCTTTTGTAATAATGACAGTTCAGAGACAGCTGTTATCAGGAGTGCTGATTTGTGGTTGTAATCATAACTGTTGCTATCCACAACCCAGTGTTTGCTAGGAAAATGTGTATGAACGTTTTTCTTGCTCGTAATCACAGCAGCATTCAAAAAAAAAAAAAAAAGGCCGCTTGGCATTAGTGACTTTTGGACACGTTAACCTATTAAACCCATGTTTAGACTATTATATTCATGGTCATTTAAAGTACCTTACAGAAACAACAAAAATATCCAAGTACCACGGTAAAACCTCATCTAAAACCATCGTTGAACCACAATAATGCCATAATACTTTTTAAAAGTGACATTTCACTTGACTACTTTTCTTGTCAAGCCCACAGTTGCTCTGCGTCAAATCAGTCAATAAATATATAATTATTCCTGAGATCTTTTTAGTAATTGCTGGGTTGAGAAGCTTTTAAGAGACTAAAAAGGCGAATTGGATTTTACTAAGAGCAATTGTCCACTCCGCCGTCTTCACTTCAAATGAGCCTATCAGTGCCGGAGCGACTCATTATGCAGTCAAAGGTGATTCACAGTTGAGGCAGGTGTGTGGCAGCGCTTCTAAACGTTGGCTTCACGCGAATTGACAGTTCAGGGAAGGTTGAAACGAAACACGCCTCACTGCGGCTGACGGTGCTGGAGATGAGAGCGAATCCATCGCCAGTCCGATGAGACATTTATTCTATACCTATAGCTGATAGCCTGAGCGATTAAAGAACGTAAACATAAGCATAGCAAACCAAAAACTGCCGAGCCTTACTTATCTTTGGATGTTATCGTGGATTTGAATGATGCTATCAGGAGTTAGAATTATGCGTTACATGAAAAAAGAAACCAAAAAACACATTTAAGTCTCTGTCTGCCACATTGTTAAACTGTACACTGAAATGTGACAGAAATAGCATGTACAGTAACTTTAACACTTAAAGGGGTCATATGGCGCGAACACGTGTTTTTCTGTGTCTTTGGTGTGTTATAAGTTGCCCATGCATGTATTAGACACGTAAAATTGCAAAAATTAAAGTGTCGGAAAAAAAGATGCATTCTATCTAAAAGCGAATGCTCACCCAGACCTGCCTGAAATGCCTCGTGTAACCACACCCCCACAAATCTACGTCAGTTTGTGGCATGATTTGACTTAGGCCCGATTCACATTTCGCGTCTTTTTCGCGGGGGCGACGCACTATAGGGGGCGACGCACTCATTTTTCAGGTGCGTCGGCACCGCATCGAGATGAAAAAGTCTCAACTTTTCAGAAAGCCGCAAGCGCACCGCAGGTCATGTGACAAGAACCAACCAGCCAATATAGACAAGCTCAATGAAAAT
Source organism: Triplophysa rosa (assembly GCF_024868665.1). NCBI lineage: Eukaryota > Metazoa > Chordata > Actinopteri > Cypriniformes > Nemacheilidae > Triplophysa > Triplophysa rosa. The sequence continues at coordinate 3,598,709 of NC_079907.1, read as the reverse complement.
GGAGACACAGATGATCACAGCATAACTAAATCTAGTAGCAAGGTATTTTCAGTGCATATAATCCACATATCCTTTGTTTATACCTCCTCGTCTCAACGGCTATTGTGGCCCATGGCCCAATAAGTCCAGGTGCTTTGGAAAAAAAGGAGAACGCAGTGCAGCTCGAGGTTTTAGACGCGAAATGTGAATCGGGCCTAAGACCGCCCAAATGTATACGCAAGTAAGGTGGGCGTACCTGTCAGTACAATTGCTTTGGAACCTGATGTTACAAATATGGTAAGAGGCGTTACATTTCCATCACACGCTTGCAGTATTCCACCAATCACTATGCACTGGTTAGCTGGCCAATCATAGCACACCTCGCTTTTCAGAGCCATGAGCTTTGTAAAAAAATCTGCGCGTTTCAGAGAGGCGGGGCAAAGAAGAGATACAAACATGCACGGTATGTGGAAAATACAGCATTTTTGAACGTTAAATAGTGTATACACATTACATTACTTTTAAAACAAACCATAATATTCGTTTCAGCCCTGTCATATGACCCCTTTAAGAGATAAAGAAAACGAGTTGCCAAAATTGACAGAAACAACTGGAATCCAGAAAGGCACCTACAGTAAACCTGGATGTGCAGTTACCACTTTGAGTCAGAAATAGGAACAAAAGAGAATAGAATAGAAATGTTTGTTTTCTGCAAACTGACAATTGATGGCCAGTCTTCAGAAAACAATGAAAACCATTTAGCAACTACAAAATAGACCAATTTGGGGGTAAAATTGAACACAAGGCTTCTCATAGTAGATGCCTTTTGGACAGTAATAAAAATATAAGATTATTCACATTTCATTTATGAGTAGCAGTCAATACAATTGATCAGATTTTCCCCCAAAAATTCACATACCTTACATAAATGATCACTGTTTGCTGCCTGGATTCTGGTGCAAATTTCAGCAATCCATTTCATGATGAATTAATGCGTACAGAATCTCACAACAGCTCTTATATTTTTAGATGTGGTTTTGATTTTTCCTCTGCATTTAAGCCGAACACACGCTGACACTCATATAACAAACTGACAACAACAAAAAAACAGCTATCCAAGGCACCCAAAGAAAACTGAGGCTATACTAAATTTTCAGATTTTTTTTAATTGACCACACTATTAAAAGTATGTCTGTTCATGATCTGACTTTAATAAAACACTACTTTTGTTTTCTTGCCAATATAGAAAACTTCCAGGCGCAGGAAGTACGTGCTGATTGGCTGATACTCTTGAACAACTGAGAATCACACAGAGAGAAAAACAAAAATTTCCATTAAGCGTTTCACTAACAACTCCGCAATCAACACGTGAGACAACATGTTTTTTTTTGTACATAAAAACACGATTATGCATCACAGTCACAATTCTGCTCATTTTAAACTTGAAATTTTGAAAACCACCTTCATACCAAGACAAGATGATACAATCATACATCATAAATAAACTCCTTTGGAAGTTTTAACACACAGAGAGAGAGAAACACACACACAAACACATCTTATTTTAAGCCTGAATCATTCAGAACTCATTTTAAGTCCCAGAACCCCCTGGAGCACTTGACAGCCATGGAAGCATCTGGTGATGATGCACCAGAAATATCCCCCTAGCCAACAAAGATAGTGGATGCGCTTTAGGGTCTATCGCCATGCCAACATGTCTTTCCAGGATTATCTCAGCATCTGGGTTGGTTTACTCACATGGAGGCAATCATCTCCATTAATCCGCAGAGGCTGAGCTAACCAAAGGTTAAATGTCTAACTACTAGATTCTCTAATGGACCTACTAACTTATGATTCCTCTATTCGTTTTATGTTTGTATACACTGTATTAGAACATTTACTATAGTAACATATACAGTACAGTACACGAACCAAAAAGAATAAATCAAAGGTTTTCTTTTTTGATCAATGTATTATGCCAACAAAACATTAACATTTATGCATTTAGCAGACACCTCTGTCCAAAGCAACTAGGGTGCTCCGATCAAGATTTTTGGAGCCGGTCATTAATAACCGGTCGTTAGAACCAACATCGGCCGATACGATCACCGATTACCGATCACAGGACCTATATGAAGCCTTCTATATATCATGTAGAATTATTTATTTAACAATTTCAAAGAACAGTGTACCTAATGAATTGAGAGATGAAAAAGAAATAAATTGTCAACTTGCAAACCACACATTTCTCTCCCTTTTTCGAAAGTAAACATAAATGATAGCAGCCATAGTAACAGCTTAGAGTATAACATAGCTTTTCCTGTTTAATAATTATGAAAATCAACAGAATAAAGCAAACATGTACAAACTGCAAACTTCCGGTAGTGGCAACCGACATCTCTAAGCTCTAAGCAAGATCAATATGCAGGGTTAGGGTTTAAAAATAGATGGGAATAACTAAAGAAACAAACAAACAAGCAACTTATTAAATGCATTTTGCTACTAACTGCGAGATGGAAAATGAAACAAAGAATGAGATACGTGCTCTTGGTGGATATGTCCTAAGAATGGAAAAAATGCAAAAATATTCAAGTCTTTGATATTACGTTTTATGTGAACAATTACAACCTATGACATATGAAACATTAAAAAGTGTATATCTGTCTTTATGAATTCATTTGAGCATTTGAGGTGAAAATCTACCATTGAAAGCCCTTTTCCCTGTTTGATGTTTGGTGTGGATCACCGCTGTGCCACTGACATCACCATGTATGAGATTCACTCGTATCGCATCGCTGTCTTGTGGCTGTGATCGATACTACTCATCCATGGTTGCCCACTTCAGCATAAATAAATGCACGAAGAAGAGAGCATAAAACAGACGAAGCACCGCAGGATCTGGCCCCCGCTGCGGTGTTTACCGGCCTGATGACTAAAACTAACTTTGACATTTATACTCTGGCACAGACGAGCTTTGCTTGCTTAGAACAATAGGCATGTATATATGTGAGAAGTTAATAATACCCTTACAGTGTCCAGCAGTGAGCATACAGGCACGTAAACACCTAGAGACACATTTTTTTATACTGTACCTGCTTATGTGGGAACTACATTAGTCTACCACTTCTAAGAAATATCTGTAAATCATCATATAAAACATCAGTCATCTAGCTCCTGTGGGTCTTGCTGCCATATGGTACCTCTGCTATTTATATACATTCAATCATTTATAAATATTTGATCATTTTTATTAATGTGCAATTATTTAAAATGAGGGCAGTAAGGACATTGTTTATAAACCCAATACTGCCCCCAACTGGAGATGTTAGACTTCATAACTATGCTTTTCTATAGAATAAACAATAATTGATCAGACGAACAGAGAGAGAGAAGGTCTAACAAATCCCTGAGGTTTATAAAAACCTGGATCACGGCATGATTCTAAAGAGTCACCATCAAACAACAGCAATGCCCCATGTATAGGCCAAGAGATAAAATCACATCAGAGACATTTGTTATAAAAGTTGCTTTCAGATATGCATGGGTCTAACTAATTACTAAGTAATTAGTTACTGTAATTTCATTACTTTTCCCTTGAAAAAGTAAAGTAAGGGATTACTTTACTCTTATTATTCCTGTAATTTAATTACAGTTACTTCTGATGTAATTAAACTAAATGCTGTGTGTAATATATGTGTGCGCAATAGTGGAATTGACATCAAAACTCAAAGTCTAACTTTAAAATCTGTGCTTTAATGTATCATCCTCACATAGACTTGGTCTATAATACTACTTTATGTAGTTTTATATTATTTATTTGAATGAATTAAAAGAGCCGTTTCATGTCTTTCCTTGAATCACTTAACTAATCAACGTTGATATAAAATATAGAAAGTAATTAGTAATAAGTAATTAAATATTTTTGGAGAGAGTAATTTGTACAGTAATCTAATTACACTATTGAATATGTAATCAGTAACTAGTAATTCATTACTTTATCAGAGTAACTTGCCCAACACTGACTGTAAAACACTGACCAACACCAGTTTAACAGTATTTTTGTAAACCTCGGCTAAACTTTAAGATTAAGCATTAAAATACAGCAGCAGTCATGTTAATATATCATTTCAGCAATGATTATGAAGATGGTGGTTGGAACAAAAAACAATACCCCTGCTAAGAACTGCACACACAAGCCAAGTTGTGAGAAAGACAAACCACTACATTATAAAGAGGCGTATATAAACCGTGAGAGAAATCCAGTCCTGCACAAATAATCTCTGGAGCTGTGCGGGTTTAAAGCATCTCCCATGAGGCGAATATAAACCTCGTGCTTACAGTATCTCTGTAAAAAAACACATCCAGAATGTTTTATCTTTCTTTTATTGGTGCTCTGTTTTTCCCCACGAACTACAGTGAGTATACCCACACTCGTACCTAAGTCAAAAGTGTGAATTACGAAGGAAAAGCAATTGGCATCGCAACAAAGTGGTGTGTAAAAGCCCACAGACTGTGTTAATTGGACACATCAGGGCTGAGAGACAAACATTCATGCGACTGGTTGATGTTTTTACATTTTTACATCTTACAGTTACAACCACACATTTTATCCACCTTAAAGGGACAGTTCACCCCAAAATGTAACTTATTTTATTAGTATTTATTAGTATTTACTCACCTTCATGTCATTCCAAACCTGTATGACTTTCTTCTGCAGAAAACAAAAAAAAAAAGATATTTTGAAGAACGTTGGTAACCAAACAACATTGGCTCCCGTTGACTTCTGTTGTATGGACACAAAACCACGGAGACATTTTTCAAAAATTTTCCTTTTGTGCTCAACTGAATAAAGAATCATACACAGGTTTTGAATGTTATGAGAATGAATGAACGATGATAGAATTTTCATTTTTGGGTGTTTATATAAGTTTCAATCAAAACAAGCGTTTTTTGTTGTTGTATTTGCAGTAAAACCATAGAAACAACTGACTATGCTCTCATCACAATAAAAAAAATTCTCACGTACTAAATATAATTTTGAAGATATAAAAAAAAATTGAAACTGTTTTGGTTTACGACATCATAACCCTGTAACCAATCACGTTAACAGATTTGAGCCATAGACATGTAAAGATGACGCAAAGACTCGGCGCTGAAACGATCGCTGCTGTTTCAGCTCTGCGCGTCGAATGAGGCATCTATGTACCTAAAATGAACGGTGTATGAATGCATGCGGGAACTAATTTGCATATTCATGAATCTGCATATACTAAATGAAGCAAGGGTGTGGAGTTACATTTAAGTCATTTTAAGGCATGAAGAAATGATCACAGAAAAAAGCTATTGTAATGCTAAAATATGAGGTTTAAGTAATAAAAATATCAAATGCAGTGGGACTTTGACTATTGATCAAGCAACAGGTGTTTTTAATGGCCGATATGTAAATAGCAGGTTGGATTGTGGCAAACTTACTTTTGCCACCTTTCTTAAGACATATTTCAATTGAAAATTTCATTACATTTAGATTTAGATTTTTATCCAAAGCGACTTACAAATGAGGTAAACAATGGAAGCAATTAGAACAACATGAGGACAACAAAAAGTATAAGTGCAATAAAACTGGTGTCATATAGCCTACCACAGTATACAGAGCTAAGTTTTTTTTTAATTATTAATAAGCTTAAATTAACCTCATATTTACTCCAAAAACTGTGAAAAAATGTGCATTTTGAAGCGGATACAAAGAGGGACCAACACTTCTTAAAAACTGTCACATTAAACATTTCAAGCTGATCTATCAGTCTATCACTCCCTTAACTTCCTGTAACAGTCAAGTCGTCTCCATTTTTCTTTGGCCCATTAGAAAACTCCATCACTTTCCTCCATTGGCATGGTCTACGATGAGATGATGGACCGATATGGAGCGAAGAAGAGCGCAAGTAATGATAGACTCCTGCAGAGTGCCTGGACATCATCCACCCCACCTCCTACCTCTCTCTCCCGGTGTTGATTTACTTATTATGGGCTCTTTCTCCTTCATTCCGCTGTCATTGAACCCTGATTAGATCAAGCTTGGATCGCTTTGGACAGTTAGCATCGATGAGTCCATCCATCACGCGACGTCCATTAGTAATGGACCGCTACTGCCATCTATTGCCTACGGTCTAATGTCTGTGGCCCTCATCTCCTTGACCTCTTCCTTTTTGCTTTCCTTTTGTCTCTCTCTCTCTATCTCTCTCTCTCTCTCTGCTTGGCGGTGTCTCTTTCTAAACTCCCCACCCCAGCGGTCTATGGCAAGCTAAGTCAAAACCGCAGCTCCAGGGGAGTAAAGCCTCTCTTTCTCTCTCTCTTTCTCGTTTTACCCTTCCTTCCCCGCTGTCTTTCATCGGCGACGATGGAGTGGCAGCCAATCATGGGCTCAATCCTTCTGTCACAATCACCCTGACACTCAAAGAAAAGACATGCGAAAGAGAGAGAGATGAAGAGAAAAATAATAATAATAATAATAATAAAAACTAGAACAATATAATGAGAAATGATAAAGAAAAAGAAATAAGAAGCAAAGAGGACAGAGCAAGCAGGGGGTGAAATGAGAAACAGATATCAAAGGCGTCACTCTTTCGCGCACACCCTTACACCCGCTGTAAGCCCTGGGACAATCTTCATTCTGAAACAGAGAGAAGGTGACAAGCGTAGAGCTTACGATCTAAAACTGTACCCAAAAACACAGCAGAAAACAATGGGATATAGAAAAGGAAGGTAGAACTCTCTCTCTCTCTCTCTCGCTCGCTCGCTCGCGCACTCTCTCTCCGTCCCTCCCTCTCTGGCTCTGTTGCTCTTGCGCGCCGTCGGTCCTCCACTCTCTTTCAGACGGATGAGGAGAGTCGGGAAAGAGAGCAGTCATCTACGTAAATGTTCCCTCTCGCACGCCGAATCTAAAGGTTATCATTAAAACAGATGTCCCCCGCGGAGCGGTTGCCGTGGAGATCCTTTTACACCGGGGGAAATATTTGATTAAAGTGCGGCTGAGTCGGATTTAAAACAATCGAGAAAGACGCGTCAAACCGCAGAAGAGGGATGAAAAGAGTGTGAGTAGATGGTTTGTTAGTTTCTTCTCGCAGGTGCCTGAAGGCAGAAGCTCTTAATGCGTCTGGAAACTAAAACGCACATAAGATGGTTCGGTTTCTTGCTTTTCGCTTTCAAGGACCTTTTGAACAGGCTGTATTGAGAATCGGCAAAGTGTTTTAAATAAAGAGATGAATTGAGAGAGCATCGTGGTTGAAGTTTTACAGTAGGTGTTTCTTGAGCTGTTGCGAATTTAATGGATCTTGGGTTAGTGGAGACATGAAAAGTCATGGTTTCTCCCGTGAGAAGTCAGATTCAGAGGTGCTTCGTTTCTGCTTTCAAATCATGACTATTTTGGGCTTTCTGAATGGGGGCGAAAGTATTTGTTTTATGTAAAATGATGTCCGACACAGTTTGTACATTGAAATGCTTGATGTGAGGCATTCTATAGCACTATAAAGAGTAAAGTAAAAAGTAATTAAAATTGAAAAATTTAGAGTTTACAATATGGCACATATAGATGTTTGCATATGACAAAGATTCTTATTGAAACCGTAACTGTTGTTTTGGTGAGAGATAAAAATCCTAAAATCCTTAATTTCTGCAAAAAATAAACGTTTGAAAGGTAAACAACGAAATGCAAATACAACTTCATGCGGGCTGTTGGAACTGCTTTGCTGTAATTTCTTTTAAATCACTCTGATATGAATTCTCCAATTATACAAATGCTTTGCTTGATTCTGAAAGAAGATTATCACCTTGACCTGCGTGTTATTTGTCAGATTTTTTTACAGGCTAGCAGAGATAAACTGCGTGTGTGTGTGTGTTTGGGGGTTAAAGACAGTGAGAGATGCTGAAATCTTTCATAAATATGTATTGAATTGGACGCACCGCATGAGTCTGCCCCACATCTCCTTCCCTAATCACTCGCTCGCTCTTTCACAAACAGAGAGAGAGAGAGAGTCTGATACGTCTGATAAAGTGAATCTCTGTATTGGAGGTCATTAGTGAGCAATCATTATTGTCCAACACAATTTAACCTCTGAAGTGCATGTTGCATTTCCTCAGCATATAATGGCCTTTTGTAAATTAGCTGCAGTTATAACGTCTCTCTCGATGCAAAGCGATTCACTTGGAAACACACGCAGGAGCCTGCGAGCACCGAGGATCCATCACTGACAACACACACTTACGGGCACACGCTGAAGACGAATGTCTAGATAAACTAGATTTACAGTCGTATGTTACAGACACTGAGCTTTTATACATCACTGATCCAGTTCTTTAAATCAGGGAGTTTTGGACAGAGTGCACATATAAGATAAATAACATAAGATTTCTTGAAAATAGTTTTGTTTATTCAAGATGGCAGTGAGATTCAATAGAGAGCAAATGGAGACCTTTGCTTACTCCAGAAACCTCATGACTCCCCTGGGGTTTCAGACAAAAGACCAAACGTCAAAAGACATAACTCAATTTATCATCAGATCCAATTCCAGATTATCTGAGCTAGACACGTTCATTTTATAATGACAACAGCTGTCTTATTCGGGGATATTTTCATTGATCCTGAGGAATTTTAGGCAAAATACCTATTGATTGACTTTAATGAAATGTCCATCAATCTCTATGATGGAGAAACAATACAAAAGCTTACTCTAGGTAAAAAAATGAAACTGGATTTTAGACGGTATTTAAAAACGTTAATGTTGTCGCATGTCACATTGTTACACTTCTTGTTTTATTGTTACATTAACTGTTGATCAAAGGCAACTTCCTAGGTCATATCCTCACACATCATTCATACCGGTGCACTGTTTTCAAGTAAAACAACCTATAATGTCTATACCGTATTTAAAACTTACCTAAAAAAAAAAGAATTTTGCACAAAAATACAGGCTTTACATTAAGAAGACGCAAACAGAAGAGTCAAAGAGGAGAGAGATCGAGGCAGAAAGAGAGCGAGAGCGAGAGACTTTGACTGTATTCTCTGAGAGGGAGTTAGCTCCACCAAGTGGCACGAAATTCAATGCTAAGCAGCTATGAAGCCGAATGGTCTGGAACCATTTTAGACCCTGATAAATGTACTTCCACATACACACACATCTACACGTGTCCGCACACACATACCACTTACAAGCCCGGGCGCATATTTATTATTATCTCGTGATGAATAGGATTGTCAAAATACATCTCAAAAACAAACTGTACATCCATCCTTATCTGACTACACCAGATAATAACTTGCAAAGCAGCTAACCCTTACAATTCAATTTGACCGTTTTCATTGTTGCAAAACAGCTTTACATACATTATATACAACTACTTATAATAGTAGCAGATGAATCAATCAAATAAAGACAATACATGGTTTTATTGCACGTTTTCTCGATGTAATGCACATTGATGTTTTATTTTATGTTGCTGGAGGAACATTTTTTCTGCCTCTGTTGTCACCTTGAATAGTCGAGAAATGGGGCATTAAAGCATGTAGACTTCATTCATAAGTGGAGATCGTCAATGCTAGAAACTTGAGTTTTGGTATCTCAAACCGTTACAGAGCAGCCGAATGCTGTCAAATGATTGTGTATAACTGTCCGATATCAGACGGTCCAGGGACAATGTTTCAATCTTTCAACTGTACGCAATTGACATATTATTAAGTGTTTCATATACCAGAACTCAAACTGAAGATCTCTCCTTATGAAGTCTCCATCCTTCAATGCCCCTCCGTTTAAGGTCACATAAAATTAGGGATGCACCGATATGTAAATTTTGGCCGATAACGATAAACGATAATTCTTGAACATTGGAAGTCGATAACCGATATATTGGCCGATATACAGCACCTAAATATTAATTGAACATTTTCTGAGACTGAACATTCTATTTTTCTCCTGAAAATCATGTACCAAGCCTACTTTTCTTTTAATTAAAGATTCTTTAACTTTTAAACTTTTCTGGTATAATGTCTATCCAATAAACAAATGAAAGAGCGACCCAGAAAGGTGTTTCTCAATAGCCACAAGTCCAACAGGTCTCAAGACAGAAAGCATTCAGACAGCAGTCTGATTCAAACAATATGTGTTGGTTCCTATGATTTACAAATTCATAAATATCTACATACTACATCAATAATGTTTTGCTAATAACAGTAAGTGAATGATCACGACAGAAAGACATTACTGTACTGGATTTTGAGCAGTGTGCGGCTGAAGTGGTTCAACCAGAGGAAATGATTCATAATTTATCGGCTAAAATATATCGGCCTAAATCTGATTATCGACCGATACCGATAACACTAAAAATGACCATTTATCGGCCGATACCGATATGGCCGATAATTTATCGTGCATCCCTACATAAAACAGAAGCAGGAAAAACTTTCCTCCAGCAATAATAAGTCAAACAGATGCACAGACACGAGCTGCTGTACCCCACATATGGCTCCAGACATCCATCAGAACACAGTCAGGTGTGGACAGAAATAACCCAGATTCCCTAAATGATCCGTGTCTGATATGGTCTTGGGGGGAATGTACTAGGGAGCGAGCGAGAGAGAGAGAGCGCCAGAATGTTTGGATCCAGATAGCGTGAGCGAACGAGGCCGAGTTGAACTCCAGCAGATGTATTCCCTAAAGAGAACGCTGCCCCAGACTGCTTTTATAAACCTCGGGAGAAATATTGCAGTACCTTGCAGACAGGACTACGGCAATTACACAGACTGGCTATCACGATCCTCTGTGTGGTGTGTATGTGTACGTGTAACAGTCTGATGCTGCAGACTCGAGCGGTATATCACTGTCCGTCACGATGGCAAATTACAAAAATCCTCTTGGCTGAACTTTGTCATCCGTCCACTGCCTCCGGCCGAACTCCAAATGTTTTTATGGTGTTGCACAGATCAAGAGGTCACTCGTGCAGAATTGTTCATCCATCCCTTTCGCCAATTAATTCATAATTACATAGCATTACCTCATTACGCCTCAGCTAGCCTGTCCACATACGCCTAAATTCACATATACACACTAATTAGGTGCCCTTAATAGAAAAGTGAGAAGACGTTTCCCTTGACTCCCTCACGTTTTGAGTTCCTCCCCGTGCAGAATCGCAGATCCTCCCTCTTACGCGATGCATAAACAACTTCATATCACACTAATCGATGTGAGATAATTAAGTGGCAGTCCTAAACATCTGGCATGATATTTTCTTTTTGTTCTTCGGTAAGGAGTATTTAAAAAAGAAAGAAATGCCGGCTCGATGTTTAACAGGCGCGCCGTATCAAAGATTAATATCCCGAATGCTATTAAAACTCAAGGACGGCCTTGAATGATAATTAGAAAATGCAATCATGAGAATCACCACGCGTACATTGCTGCAGATGATTTCTGCTATTTTTTTTGTTGGTTTTTTTGAAGAACGTTCTTCACATGGCTGTGAAAGGGCTAAAGAAAAAAGAAGAAAGAAGCATGCTTACTGTCATTTTCACAAGCCTCACAAATTCAGTGTGAACGTCTTCCCGGGCAGAGCTGGATGTACAGAGGCCCGCGCACCATTATTATATTGTGTAAACTTGCAAAAACGGTGTACGGCGTGTGATTTGATAATGTGGCTCCCCGTGGCTCATGAAAACAAAAGCACCCTAAGGAACAGAACGTCGAATCTCAAACAGCGCTCAAGAACAATTGAAGCCGTTTGAGCAGACTTCAGCAGGCTTTGTACGGTTGGGCACTGAACACATGCGTGGATAAACATTCGTCTGCTTCTCTGATGTTTCTCTTGAGAACAGCACCCTTGAAATCCCACGTGAGCTAATCTCCGGAGTTCCAAAAGAGATCTCGACAACGTCTCAAACGGTTTGCAATCAAAAACCATAGATTATTTATCTTTCTTCTACTTGAATTTTCTTACAGTACATCAACAAGTGTCTCATAAGTGTTTTATTTCTGCACAAGAAACATGAACGGAAACACAACTTGTATATAAAACAAACAGAACACAAGATATTTTGAGAAATGTCTCAGTGGTTTTGTGTCCATGCAATGAAAGTCAATGAGGGCCAATGTTGTTTGGTTGCCAACATTCTACAAAATATCTTCTTTTGTGTTCTGCAGAACAAAAAAATACATGTTTGGAATGACATGGCTAAATCGTGAATAAAGATGAAGAATTCGATTTTTGGGTGGACTGTCACTTTAAACGAAACCAAGAACTCCTCCGCACAACTGGACGTAAACACCCGGAACCGCCAAGATGATCTAGTCTCAAGATAAACACACACAAATAAGATCTCATTTTTATTTCTCCTTTGTCCACGCTCGCCCTTGAGCCAAGAGTGCAGATGTAAGACGTGTCATAGAAACCATTAAATCAATCATCTCAGTTGTGGACCATGACACTGGCAGATGGATGTTTATCTGGATCTGTCCGTCGAGGTCACAGCATCGACTTGAGCAGATTTTTATATGCTAGCTGATGACTGCATGCATCTGTGTGGTCAGAATGGCAGTATGACCGTCGGGCCACGCAAAAATGTGGGCAGAGCTTTTCATACACAAGGTCTAAATCTGCGCCAGTGCTCGATTCATACCGGATGCAAAAGCCGGCTCTGCTAAAAAACTCATGTTTCATTCATGAAGACTGGCAGATCCTGTCAATGTCAAAGTTCTCCCCTTCTCGCCAACCCCGAGCTGCGTGGAAACAAACGCCTAAATGGAAGATTGTAGCACAAAAGACCTCCTCAGCAGCAGCTGACAGGATTCATTAGGCGCATTAGCAAAGCCAGCGGTTCCACAAATTACAGTAGTCGGGACACTTTCAAACACCGCCTAGTGAATAATTCCTAACTTCTTCCATATCTCATTAAGTAAATCATTTGATTCGTATTCACAAGATAATGTTCATTTACATGCATAGCTTCAGTCACATCAAACAGAAGCAAAGCCCTAATTTGCTCATAGACAAAGAATGGAATCGCTTTGTTCTCTCCGATGGCCCCGCTGACACACTGTGTGTTTTATTTCTTTTCTTTTGGCTTTTCCCCCGCCGCCCCGTCTTTTCTTTTCTTTGATTCGGATCGTTACACAAAAACGCCGCAACATTATGAATCTGCTCCTCGTCTGCTCGCGAGGCCCCCGGAGATGAGGGCCGTAATGAATGCCTGTCAGGGAAACCTGACTCTGTGGCCTTTCCTACAGTCGCCTGGAAAATGGGCTCTCGTCAAACGAGCGAGGAAAGATTTATTAGGATTAACTTCCAAAAGCCAATAAATTATGCATACGCCCTCCCAAATTACCTATCAGAACTAGTCCTGGAGGACGGGCCGCTTCGTCGAGCGCCGCTTTTCCTTCTTTCACGCGACTTTGTGCTGGATTGTTGTAATTAGCATTTTGCGCACGTGGAGGTTGCTATTGACTCTTTGACTATCGGCGCGTTCGGGGATCCGCTGGGGTAACCGCAAATCGAGATCTAAGCAAATGTTTAAAGATGTTCGGGCTGATGAAGATCATCAATTAGAGACCACCCACCGTCTGGGGGCTCTTTACAGAGCTCGGGGGTCTGCGCAAATTGCTAGCTACTCTTCATTTGAGTCCATCGAGCCGTGTGTGCTCTTTGCAAGACTGAAGCTAATCGGACTGCGACAAAACTCCAACGTTCCGTCACGGTGATCTTCTTGAAATGGTTTAGAATCTGGGCCGACCGATCAGTGCAGAGGTAATAAAACTGAGCTAAAAAAATATGCACGTTACTACGTGAGTGTAGGGCTGCATCCAGAATAAAAGTCTGCGTTTACATAATATATGTTTGTGCATATTTTTTTGTATTTAAAAACACATACACATACATGTATATATTTAGGAAATATTTGCAAGTATATATTAATATTTATATATAATTTAAATTATATATATATAAACTAGGGCTGTGCAATTAATCGAAAATTAATCGTAATCGTCAATTTTGGCCTTCAACAATTATAAAAACAAAATAATCGAGGAGCGCAGCACACAGCTTTCATTTACAGTGGTTCAGCTGTGCTATTTCTTTACATTTATTTTTCAGCAGAATTCACAGTTTAAAAGCCAAGTTTTAAATACATTTCTATGTTGTTTCAAAAGTTAGTAAGTAATCGTGTTCTCAATATTGGCCAAAATAATCGTGATTATGATTTTTGTCATAATCGAGCAGCCCTAATATCTATTAATTTTTATATTTTCCTAAATATATACATGTATATGTGTTCATAACACAAAAATCATTTTGCAAAGTGCACAAACGTATATTTTGTAAATACAAACTTTTATTTTGGATGCAATTAATCGCGATTAATCGTTAAACAGCCCTTGTGAGTTTGTGAACGAATGGAATTTGAAGATCGTAACTATAATCAGAGAGGGTGATGCACACAAGACTTTAAAATATGTGCTGGGTGACACCCTCCGTCTTGTAGCGTGTGTATAGCCTTGATCTTTTCTGTATGTTAATAAATCAATATCATTGATTCTTTTCCTAGTTAGCCTACATGATTCTTCCTCGGCTTCCATAAATGCATAAGGATATTGTTCTAATCTGCAGAACTTCACCCCCCGGGGCAATCTTCCAAGCTTGTTTCTTAAAGTAGCTTTCAGCTAATATTGCATCTTTCCTCAATGTTTTTTCTGTGTCTTCCACAGGCTTGAAGACAGAATGGAAGCAAATTAAGGATACGATGTCCCATTTTGTCTCTTCCACCATTCAGCAGTATCTTCAAGCCACAGCTCTGTTACTTAATTGATTCCTTATCGAGGGCTCTCCAGGAGTGATCGGATACAATGATAATCAATCAACTTACTTTCCTCTTGCTGTTCTGCTTGCCGGGCTGGAGCGGAGCGCTGATCCGTCCCGTGCCTGGAATTAGCACGTCGGATCGGGATGGACAGACTCTACATCGCACTAAACGAGGATGGATGTGGAATAGTTTCTTTCTCTTGGAGGAGTGGACAGGAACAGGGAAGCAGTATGTCGGAAAAGTAAGGGCCATTTCTGTAAAAAAAGAAAGAGACAGAGAGGATTGAGAGCTGTTTATAAAGGAAGTGAACATACACATTAAAAATATAGTTACTGTATATTCTTAAATTATGCAACTACAAGTATTGCACACAAAGTTACAGTACAGTACATTAACACATTTGGAAACCTGTTTATCCAAAGAAACTGCACATGAAAAGCAACACGTTTATTATTATAACAATAGAATATCTGTTCACTGCAAATTGAACCCATGGCCTTTGTGTTGCGAGCAACACGTCTACCGGTCTGACTTACATGAAAACAAAACAAACATGGTAAAACATGAACCAAGGGTCTGTTATGAATGTGAAACAAAACAAACATGGTAAAACATGAACCAAGGGTCTGTTATGAATGTGAAACAAAACAAACATGGTAAAACATGAACCAAGGGTCGGTTATGAATGTGAATCACAAACATCAGATGAACTCATTCCTCGACGATGCTTTTAGCATGATAACAAATGATGTATTAGACCAAAATCAATAAGGATGAAAGCTATTAGTATTAATCGATGTTTGGGATATGAAGTGCAATAATAATTCTCTTTATAGAAACGACACTAATGTTCTAAAATTGAAATGGTTGTGCTGAATTCATTCAAAATCGCACATTACGTCCATGACCTGATAACAAGAACCATGGTGTGAAAGCTTTCAACATGCACAGAGACACATTTTTAGCTGAATAACTCTGAAAGACAGAGGGCAGCAACAAAAAATCTGTTTGCTCTTCTGTGGTATGAACAGCACTAAACCACACACTACATCCATATGTGGGGTTTAAAATCCATTGGTATAATGTGTCTCAGTGTGAATAGTACACAGTAAAATCGCCAGTGTTAAAAAAGGTCAAATTAACATGCACAGTGTATATATAATTCACACTCTCAAAGTGTGGATTATATAAACACTGTGAGTGTTAATTTGACCTTTTTTAACACTGGTGATTTTGCTGTGTAAGATTAGATTCAATTGTTTTTTGTTTTGGTCAGTTGAGATGTGACATACAAAGCATTGTCTAAACAGGGCCAGGCTCAAACTTCCAAGGGGACCTCAAGATAGTAAAGCCGCGGTCACACTTGACTTTTCCCTCCATTGACTTCCATTCATACGCATGCGAATGCGACAGACCGGAAAGGCAAGCCCGTCCGAAGATATTTCACATTTCGCAAAAGTTCAGGTTTGGTGAACTCTGACCTTCGAAATTGCATCACGTGAGTGCGTTAGACCAATAGAAGATTAAAAATGTCACAGCGTGACCTCTCGGTACAGGAATGTCAAAAATGGAGGAATCGTTCCCGCCCATTTTCGTTCCGCCGTCCGAACGAATTTTGCGTGCTCAAAGTCAAGTCTGACTGCAGCATAAAACAAAAAAGGTTTTCAAATGAGTTAAAACTTGTAAAAATCCATTTATTTTTTGTTTATTTTATGTTTTCACAGCTCCTCTCAGCTGTTACATTTGAGTCTCCTTGATGATGCTTACACGGTTGCTATGGCAACTGATGAAGATACACAGGAAGTTGAATACACTGTCCTCCACATTGTAAATAACAGTGGCCAAACGGAGGAGAACTGAGATGTTTTGCTCAGGGCTTCAGAGCTTAGTCTTGTGTTTGCATTGGTTCTGACATTGAAGTGTGTGAAATCAAAAGTCAGATATTTAAGCACAAACTCTTATCACATCCTCCCAATGCCATACAATCCAACTATCCACATGCATTTATGCTTCTAAACTTTTACTGCGAGTCAGCAATTATCTCATTTGTTTCTGTTAACTTCTATAGGATTGTTTTACATCTAAAACAAAGCTGATAAAGATACTTGCGTAAATGAATAATTGCCGAAAAACTCTTAGAAATAATTTAAGAAATACAACTTTCTAATACTCAACCCCTGAAGATCCACAAAAAATAGCACGCTTCAGAGAAACATGCTGTTTTAAAGGTGGGCCTGCCAGCGAGACAAGATTCAGTTAAAATCGAGACAAGCGAACCGCTCTTCACAGCTTTCGTCAGATCAGGGGAGAACGCTTGTCAAGTGCACAGACAGCAGTACTTTAGAGCAGCAGCTACAATTCTGGTGGATGGGGTTGAGGGGGGTCTGCAGAGGTTGTCGACGGCCAATTTTATGACAAAGATGCTGGCTTCCATCACCACCTCTCTTGTGCGAGTAAACAAGTGCCGTGTGACGCATTCGGGGTGGAGAGAGAGGTTGTAGCACTGACATATCAACATCTCTCTTCGTTTTGTATGTTAAAGGATTCTGTTTGTGGAAAATATTGCAGAAAAAAACATGAAACAATTCTGGGTCAATTCTGTTCTTTACAATTCCAGTTTTTTAATGATTCTATTGATGATTTTGTACAAAAAATAATTTAGAAGTTAACTTTTTATTGTATTGCTCTCAACAGCCTGTTGCCAAATGGTTTAACAAAACAGAAGTACATTCTTGCAATTCTGCTTTATGCAGTTTTTTCTACAGTATCCCTTAATGGACAAACTGCTCTACACCACGTGTTTCGTAAATACGTTATCTTCTTTGGGAAAGAAGCGAAAACGTGACAACATCTTAGTTCTGTGTCAGCCGCCGTAGTGCTTCGAAAGGGAGGGGTGGAGTGAGGTGTTGGTTGAAATTCGCAACCTCACCGCCAGATGACGCAAAATTTCATACACTGGACCTTTAAATATGAACAAAATATTACATTTACTATGCTAGAAATATTTGCTTTTTAATAGCAGCACCGTTGACTAGCAGAGCACAAAACTCAAGTTTTTTTAGTACAGTGTTTCGCATGCATGTGTGAAAAACCGGCAACACTTTACAATACGGTTGTATTTCTTCACATTAGTTAATGTGTTAGCTAAGCTAACATAAACTAGCAATAACCAAATACTTCTACAGCATTTATTACTGTTAGTTCATGTTAATTTCAGCATAATACATTTTTTAAAAGGCTGAAAGTTGTATCTGCTAACGTTAATGCACAGAGAACTAACACAAACAACTGTATTTACATTTAAAAAGATCAATAGAGTAAAAAGTCAATTGCTCATTGTTAGTTTGTATTAGTTACAATCTAAAGTGTTACCGAAAAAATGATAGCAAGTCACAATAATCAAGATATATAAAAAGATGTATATATACTGTATATATATATATATATATATATATTAGGGCTGGGAAAGTTAACAAGTTATTATCACGTTAACGCATTATTTAATTAAAGCCGACAATTATTTTGCAGTGCATTAACGCAGTTTTTTTAAGTATTTTTTATTTCGATATAAAGATATGCTTTAAATACACTTTACACTTTGTTTATGTATAGTTTATAATTGTATAAAGCAATAAAATAAATAATCATAACTTGTTAGTCTATATCAAACTAGACAGAATGTTAATGCCCTGCCTGTGGCAGATAGCTTTGGTTTTATATTTAATTTGATTACATTAATGTTTAAGTTCACTACTTTTGAATTCATCATTGAATTTTACGCTTAACAATGCGATTAATCGCGATTAATCACAGAAAAGCCATGCGAATAAAATTGTAATAGTTGCCCAGCACTAATATATATATAATATACAAAAAGAACGACAACAATATATCAATCAAAACCAAGAATACGATTCCGTTCTCGAAGCGTCACATTTTTTGTGACAAGGCAACAAAACAGCCCTGACTGCAAAGCGTCAGCTGGTTGAAGAAGTGTCAGAATCAGCAGATATCTGGATCTCTTCCCAGCTTTGATGCTTCTCTCCTTTCTCTGCTTCTCCCTCTCTCACTCTCCTTTTTCTGGCTGCTGTGTTCCTCTGGCATGACAGCAATCACATGGTTTTGGCCCTCTTCTCATCCACTGTCCACTCTCCCTCCCAATTAAAGTGCCAGAAAGACACAGGGCTCCCATAAATACTGCAGGAGGGCGAGGGGGTGCAAACGCCCACATGCTGGTTTGGGTAGAGCACTGTGGAGCTACTTGATCATTCATTTTATTCTCTTCCCCTATTCTTACTATGGTGTGTGTGTGTGTGTGTGTGTGTGTGTGTGTGTGTGTGTGTGTGTGTGTGTGTGTGTGTGTGTGTGTGAGAGAGAGAGAGAGAGAGAGAGGGATGTGTGAGAACTTGCATGACCCAATGGATGGGTACTTACAGCCCCAGTGAGAAGCCATCAAATCCATTGATGGTTCTCCTCATAAAGATAATTCAGCAACCTTTACAGAGCCTTGTGGGGTGCCATATTTATTTCGATCCAACCATGGCCTCCACTGGCCCCCTGTCAAAGGCAAGCCCTAAACGAGGATTTATTTTCCAGTGTGGGGCTAGAAATAATCCACAAAATGGGAAGAATATTTTCAATAAAACAACAGCCCTCCAAGGCATTTATAGTGTGTAGTTTACGCTCATACACGAGGTGCTAAAAGTCAAAAGTCTAAAACTAATATTTCTCATGACCCTTAATTGTGATTCAAAGCCTTTGAGATTTGCAAACAAAAACTTATGGAAGGATTTCTCTATACTAAACATTCTTTATATGTTCCAAACTATAGACGGATTAACAAAATGGATAATAAATCAAATCAATAATTAGGACAGTGAAGGAAAAATAGCCAGTAAGTGGCATGCATGGGCATCCCAGGTAGAACCTCGTGACGACCAAAGTTTTAAGAGCTGTAATACACTAGATAAATGTTGACTACTTTCCAGAAGCTAAAATAAAAGACATTTTTGATTTGTACGTTTGAGGTCACTGCATAATTTTCACATCTCTATTAGTGATATTTCTTAGTTCTGATGACTTTACTAGCCTAAAACATGAAACATACAATAAAAATGAGCAGATTTCTATAGTGTAGCTGAAACAGAAATGAAAATCAAAAACTGAAAATTCTTAGCCATTATGATCTAAAGAGCAAAGTACCCCATGATTTATAATTCAGTTAGTTTACGACATGTAAGAAACAGCAACTGCTTTGATTTAATATGAACCAGCATCCTGCACAACTGCAAAACAAGCAGGATTAAAGAAACAGATTTCTAAAAGAATTTTTTTGATGACTCGAGCATAAAAAGAACTCAGATTCCCACTGCGAAACATAGCGTGCCGTGATATTTATAAAAGAGAAAACCAGAATGCAGTGAAACTTGTGACTGGCCATCCATTGGTCATTATGAGCGTCCAGGAGCCCTGACTCTGTTATGCAGAGAGACTCAGACGTCCTGAGGGGCCTTCATGCGTTTCGTCACTGTCGTGTCAGGAGTTTGATGTGAGGACAGAGGCTCACGTGGCCCTCCATCAGCTCTATTGATGTGAATAAAATCCTATTAACCTTCTCCAGGCCCCCATAATGCATTGTGCAAATAAACCCGATCATACTATCCTGTTTTCTCAGCGTGCTGGCTTCCTCGCTCTACATCGCCCTTTTGATCCCCTTCACGTAAATACTCACGCTTAATGAAAAGAAACAAACAGACTGACGTGATCTTGATCATTTTGTGAGCATTATTCAAATGATGTCAGGGACAAGATTGTAGACCTGCACAAACCTTGAATAGGCAACAGACAGAAGCTTGGTGAGAAGGAGACAACTGTTGGAGCGATTATTTGGAAATAGAAGAAATACTAAATAACTATCAAATGCCCTGGGTGTGGAGCTCCAGCAAGATTTCCCCAATGGGGTAAAGATGATCATGAGAAAGGTTAAAGATCAGCCCAGAACTACACGGAAGAAGCTTGTTAATGATTTCAAGACAGTTGGGACCACAGTTAGCAAGCAAGCCATTGGTAACACGCTACGCCACAATAGATTGAAATCCTGAAGCACCTGCAAGGTCCTCCTGCCCAAGAAGGCCCGTCTGGCTCGTCTGAAGTTAGACAATGAACATCAAGATGATTCAGAAAAGGTTTGGAGAAAGTGATGTGAGACCAAAATGGACTCCTGTGTTTGGAGGGAGAGAAATGCTGACTATGACCCCAAGAGCACCATCCCTACAGAGAAGCACAGTGTTGGAAACATTCTGCTTTAGGGCTTTTTATCTCTGCTATGGGTACAGGATGACTTCACCGCATTGAGGGGCTGAGGGACGGGCCACTGTACCGTAAAATCTTGGACGAGAACCTCCTCCCCTTAACTAGATCACTGAAGATGGGTCGTGGATGTGCCTTTAACATGACAAAGACCCAAAACATATTGCCAAGACAAACAAAGAGTGGCTTAAGGAGAAGCACATTAAGGGGCAGTTTCCCGGACAGGGGTAAGATTAAGGCAGGACTAGGCCTTAGTTATATTAGGATATTTAAGTCATTTTTAAAAGCATAATTTACCAAAAAACATTACTGGTGGTCATCTTGAGACAAAACAATCACACAGATATATTTTAAGATATGTCATTGCAAGTTGTTTTCGATCAAGAAACTTCTAACATTTAAGTTAGTCTGGGACTAGCCTTAAACCCTGTCCGGGAAACTTCCCCTAAATGTCTTAGACAGTCTCTAGACCCTAGTCCTATAGAAAATCTGTGAAGGAGGCTAAAACTCCAATTTGCTGAACGACAGCCAAGAAACCTTAAAGATTGACAGCGGAGTGGACTAAAATGTATCCTGACTTATGTGCAAACCTGGTGACCAACTATCAGAAATGTTTTACCTCTGTGCTTGCCAACAAGGGTTTCTCCACCAAGTACAAAGTTATGTTTTGCCCGGGGATCAAATACTTATTTCACTGACTGAAATGCAAATCAATTTATAACCTTTATATAACATTTTTCCCCTGATTTTTTTTAAATATTTTAAAATAAACCTACCATAAAAATTATAGACCCTTCATTTCTTTGCAAGCAGGCAAACTTACAAAATCAGCAGGGGATCAAATAATTATTTCCCTCACTGTATACAAATTTGTAAAAACTTGATAGTCAGTAAAGGATGACAGAATTTTCATTTCTGGGTGAACTATCCCTTTAAGGGTCAATAAAAAACAAGCTAATACAAAAGACATTTATTTGACAACAGAATCCACATGTTTCTGCTCTAAAAAACAATTTATTTCAGAATCAACGGAAACATTTAGTCAAAACCAAAAGCAATGATGACATAAAGAAAGACAGCAGCGCTCCCCGGAGCAACATCCCCGCAAACAGACGCACACTTCTATTCTCTAAAGCTCGTCTGCAACAGGGCTTGAATGATTGTTTTACAGAATACAAAAAAATATGCCGAACGTGCCTGCCAAAAAACGATAGACATCTTGCAGATGTTTCTTTCTTTCCGTCGCATGCGGAGTCAGGCCTCACAGGAACCTCCAGCTATCGAAGCAGTTCCAGTACATGTCCTCATCCACTCAAATGAACCGGCGGAGTCCACAGCCAGCAGAGGAGATTAGAGAGAGAGTGATAGAGAGAGCTCTGCTGAGTCTGGCTTCACGCGCTTTTCAACTCTGCATGCGATGAAATCGTAAACCTCTACATGTGACGGGGAAAAAGTGCTAAAAAAAGAAAAGCCACCAAGCGAACCGTGCAGGCCTTATGATTAACGCAAAACAGCAAGACCACAAAAGGGTTTGGGACAGGGGTCTGACTTTGGAGAACGTACGCGTGTCGAGTTAGTCGACTTGATTGTGTCTGTTTCATACTGGGAATGAGTGAGCTCACAAGAGATACACAAAGAAATAAAGGAGGGGGGAGCATAATTATTCTGTATCCATTCTGGGCCGGGGCTCTCATTTCCACAATCTCCTCTCTGCAGCAGTAAGCAAGTGTTCGCTACCGACCTGACAAGAATTGTCAATGATTTCTCTCCCGCTCGGCTGACAATCCCACTGTGTGTGTGCAGGGGATTTAATTCCTAAAGCTGCTCTGAGTCAAAGGCTAATTTTGTGCTACGCGAATTAGCAAAGGCAAATGAAAGCAAGGCCGGGATAAATCCACGCTGACTTTACTTTATATTCAACTGTTAGCTCATTATAATCAAGAACATCCTTCAAAAATAACGGGAGAAAAGTACGCTTTTGCTCATGACGCTGGCACGTGTAACGCGTTTCTTCATGTTTCCTCTTTAGGGACCTGGTCGAATTTTTGACTTGGGCAACCAGAGAAACGCCAATGCCAATAAACAAAAGGGTAGCTGTTTAGGGTTGCTGATGCCGCCGAACGTGCCGTGTTGTGCCAAAAAGTGCCCTCGGAGCAAATAAGCGAGCGATCAGTATTCCCCGCCACGGCGCACTCTCCCCGTGGTGCATTTGAAATGAACAGAGGGATTGTGGTGCGGCTAAAATCGGGGTCTATGAGGCCGAATCAAATTGCTGATATTTTTCATGAGTCACTGTAAAAGGTCTCCGACAGAAGTGTTATTTAAAACGTCGTTTAGTTTGTCCCCAGAGGGACCGAAGTGCCATTCCTCTTTCATTTTGTAAAATTCTTGTTGTTTTTTCCTTTTTCTCTTTCTTTTTTAAGATGGCAGTAATTAGGACACCCTGTGTCTTCCAGTGAGCATCCCGCGAGCAGCCAAATGGAAAACATTGGCCACGCAGTGGAAAAAAAACATCTGGTGTATTGTGATATGGACCTGTTGGGAAATAAATTAATAACTGGGGTTTACAATCAATTAGGCAAGTTACTAATGTGCCTGTATAGCTATAATAACCGTACGTGTGTGGTTTGTTCATGATACAAAAAAGCCAAAAAGCAAAACAACCTGAGCAATTACATCAAGTAGCCTATGATGCCCGAGTTGTTGTTTTTTCGTTTTTTAGATTAAATACAATTTTGATGTGAACCGCCGTGTTAATTTATCTGTAATGCACTGTTTGCTGATCTAAAACCTCCGTTCTCAAGGGTACATTTTGCTTTCTACAGGTGTGCCTGAACGTGTTTGCTCTAAGAAAAGCACACAACCCACACGGCAACCTTTGATAATTGAAAACTTTTTTATGTAGAACTGCATTAATGCCTCTGAATAGTGTTAATCTTCATGTCTTCGGTTACATATAAAGCTCTTGTTGTCTAAATAACTGTGATTAGAAGACCAGAGAATCAGATAAAGCAAAGCATCACCTTTTCATCTCAACCACAGTCCACCTCACATTAGTGACTTAATGAATTCCGTTGTTGTCGTTCGAGCGCGTGTTTACCTCAAAGACTAATGCAATGTTTCATATGCCCCCTTTAAGCGTGTACAGACGCTCACCTGACAAATACCAATTAGCCCAGAAAAGCCGGGGTTTCTGTTGCCTTTATGCGGCTGTCTGTCTCTGTCTCAGATGTCTTTTTATGGATTTCAAACTCTCGTCTGTGTGGGCCACGGCACTGCTGAAGGATTTCTTCACAATAAAGGACATAGAGAGACTAATTACGGTGCTGTCAAGGGACCTTATACATAGCCGGGATGAAAATGGAATCTACATCTTCATATCGGCTTCGTCTGGTCAAAACCAACATGAAAGTGCGGTGTTTTATTGAAAATACGCTTTGTAGATACAGTATGCTTTGTTCTACAATGAAAGAAACAGAATTACACATAGATTATTCATTATAAGGCGTAATAAGCGTGCACATTGTTTGTCATAAGACGCGGTTGAAGCGTAGTGTGGACAGACGTATGACTTAAAGGCCTCCAGCAGTTCATTTGTCAGTTCTTAAATACATCAAGGTCACACAAGGGTAGATTTCAGACCGCGGACGATGTCATCTGTCATGGCTTTCTGTCTGCTTTAAATGTTAACTCTGCCCTGAAAGTACAGCACAGTCATGGCAACAAATCATTGTCTTCATCAGAATCTTTTCCGTCCTTCAGTAAAAGTATATTTAAAAACAAGCGAAGAATACTTGGGAAGTAGATATTAATCCATAAATTAAGCATAACAGCCATTTTAATTATGTTTATTTTTTTACCAAATTCTCAAATAGAAGATGCATTCTATTACAACAAATTGAACTTCTCAAATTAATCTATTTTTACTAGAGAAGAAAAACATCCTTTGCCGTGAATACAAACTAACAAGTCGGAACTAAAAGATTCCAAGGATAAAATAAAAATGCTTGTTTCCACTGTACGCGCATCAAAGTGTGATCTCGGCTTTGTATGAAACAACAAACAATTCTTTATACTGACCTAAAACTCATTTGACATTTTCATCAGCAAAAGAGGGATGAAACACAGCTTGGGCTGTCATTTATTTCCAAAAAATTGTTTACCCTCATCATGGTCGGGTCTGAAGTCATTGCCTGTAAATATGCGGAAAAATAATTGGATCTTATCTCAAGTTATTTATATCTGCTTTGGATTTACGGCATGCTGTGTCCCTCACTCGCATTGTCACCCGGGAGGATGTGGACCCGCGAGATAGAGAGCACAAACATTTCATTAACCACATGCTAATGACTCGCATGCTAATGTTTGCATAGATTAGTGGCTTTGAGCTGAACGCAGACACTCCCCCAACCCCTTTCCCTTCTGCCGCTGACAAATTCTGGATTTCTTTATTTTGACTTTTCTGTCATTCTTCTGGTGATGGTAAACACTGTGGCTTTGTCATCATGTTACAGAAGGTTGATTAAAAACACTGGCTGCCGCTATCAAGTCCAGGCCACGAGAGACGCTTGTCATAAAGTGTGCCATGGTATTTTCATTCAACATTTTATATTGCATTGTGGGCTCACAGTAATAACGTTTCAGCATTTCATTGTCTTATCTATGGCACAACTGTATACATGCGACACATTCCTTCTTACAATATGAATATTATTTACATGATTGGGCAGTCTAGGAAGGTTCCCTAGCAGCCATGAAGAATTAATATTCATAGAGAGACCGCTGCCATGTCACAAAAAGGCTGTTGCACCATCCAACCCTGAGAAACTTGTTTGCCGTTTGTGCAACATGCATAACAACAACTGCAGCTTGCTTTCATATATTTAGAATTCTTAGTAAAATCACATATTAAATTTTCACATCATATGGCTATAGGACCGATTGGTGAAAACAACAAACACTGACACAACGTTGTCATTTTAATACCACAGCCTGTGTCTTTCAACTCAAAAAAGCCAAATATTCCCCATGATGTTACTATAAGCACGTCTGACGGTTGTCAAGTACAGACTCTTCAAAATATATTAGATTTCAGCAGGATGTTATGAAAAAGCACAAAACAAACTGTGCTCTTGCTTTTAATATTACTTGAACACAATGTGTGGAATTTTCGTCTACACCATCTGGACGCACACATGTTAAAAGTGCCATATGTTGCCAAAACAGTTGTTTTTTACAGCAGTCTTATTACAAAGCTGTTCCCCGATATATTTATTTCCATGCAGTCTTAAGTGCAGCGTGTTTAACAAAAAAAATCGGAATTCAAACTATGTCCATAAAACTGTAATGTCATACTGCTATCGGTGATGTAAGCAGACATAATTCCATCAGAGACTAATAAACAAAAAACAAACACCCGCTTCACCACAATGTGCATACTATCCGTCCTCAATATTGTTTGAAATTAGTATTAGTGTCCAAAAGCATACTAGCATGTTCAAATGCGTATCCTTAAAAAGTAGACCTACTATTTCCAGGTACAGATCCATGCACACTCGTAAATGTTATACCACAGTACTTGCATACTCTATTGCTGCAGTGCACACTCGAGTGTACTTTTCCATCACAAATTGTAAATACGTTTAGTGAATGGAATAAGCAGGCGAAATGAGACGCTGCATGAAACTAGACTTCACAAAACTAAATCAGACAATTCAGATGTAACTTTTGTAAGTGAAATACCCATTTACTTTCAAAACAAAGGGAATAATTCAGAAAAGATGGTTTGTTTGTGTTTTGATGAAATAAACTACGCGGTATCGATCGACACGAAAACATGTATAATTGACTCGTCGTGAAAACTAAAGAACTTCATCAAAACAGTCACTGCATGCGGCCAGAAAACTTCAAACGCAACACTGTAACTAAAAAGCTACTGGGTGATATAAAAAAGAAACAATCTTGCGCACCAACAATGTGGAAAAAAGCATACAATAAAAACGACACCTATTTCTCCGTGCATCGTTCTGCTGTTTCTATAATAACATGTGGATATCTAATTCATTTCTAGATAGAGAAGCAACGCTTGTGTTGTGATGAGGCAACCTCCAAATTGCTATTTAACTTGTGGCACTTTGAATTATCTACATGATAGAAATGCATTTAAATCGTTTCCAAATATAGCGTGCGTTTTGGAGCATTCAGTCAGATTCTGAAATTGCAAGGTGCAACGTTCGCTTACTCACTGTTTTCATTCGTCTCCTGTTCTGATGTCACCCAAATGGGATTTTTTTGCTACTTACTTTTAACATCGGGGTCGTGAACCGGAGAAAATGATGGTATTCCAAAACTAAAAATCTCTCAAATATGTGGTGCCTAACGTTACTTGTTGAAGTTTGTAAAAGCTAAGAAATCGCGAAGCACATGGACACGGCGCATAATAAATTAAACATGTAACTATTCTAGTAGTAACAAAACGACAAACTAAGCGATTTAGTATCGCTTTATTTCACATTATATGTTTTATAGAATCAGTAACAATGAAATTGGCAAAATATGTATTATTCTCTGTCATTTGTGTGTAAATGAAATATATCATTGGTTCTCTCTACACGACGTCACGACATACATGAAATGCTTCCATTGTGTCTTCCCTCCTTTAGATTTATTCAGATAAAAATGCCAGATGTTTGGTCTTTTATGAAAGTTTATTCAAAGATCGTATTTACATTTAAAGGGGTCACATAATACGGCTAAAACGAATATCATCGTTTGTTTTAGATGTAATGCAATGTGTATACACGGTTTAACGTTAAAAAAACGCTGTATTTTGCACATACCGTGCATGTTTGTATCTCCTCTTTGCCCCGCCTCTCCGAAACTCGCATATTTTTTAAAAAGATAATCTGAAATGCGAGGTGTGCTATGATTGGCCAGTTAACCAGTGCGCAGTGATTGGTCGAATGCAAATGTAACGCCTCTTACCATATTTGTAACATCAGGTTCCAAAGCAATTGTCCTGACAGGCATGCCCACCGTACTGCCATATACATGTGGGCGGTCTTGGTCAAGTCATACCACGAACTGATTTGTGGGGGTGTGGTTATACGAGGCGTTTCAGGCAGGTCTGGGTGAGCGTTTGATTTTAGATAGAATACATCTTTTGTTCTGACACTTTCATTGTTGCAATTTTACGTGTCTAATACATGCATGGGAAACTTATAACACACCAAAGACACAGAAAAACACGTATTCGCGCCATATGACCCCTTTAATACCATGCTTTTAAAAAATGAAATGTCCTTTGCTTTCTGTGACGTGGGTTGCAAGAAAATGAGTCTCTGCATCTGATGTGGATTGATAATTTACTAATATGAAAAACTTCATGGTGTCTGAACTGATTGGATATTTTGTCCAGTGTGTTATAAGCTGTCACATGTTTGGCCTCCTCATGTTAAATCATCAGACAAAAATGAAACGCAATCAGATGAAGAGGGTTGCCCAGCTTCCTCCTGTTGCTAAGAGACAGGTGTAAAATGAAAGTTCTGCTCTGGAGGAGCGTTTTGTGTAATTTTAACTGTTCTGAACAAAAACAGGTCATATCTTTCCTCCACAGCCTGAAAGTACAGGATGCCATTGACAGTTTTCTAAAATATCTGGCATATGCCATCAACCATAGCAAACACAGGCCCTTTCTGCCTCCTAAAGTCTGTGCATGCAGATAATGACTAGATCACCATTTGCTGGTGTGTTTGTCATTCAAATGTAACAATACAAATCCATGTAAGAATTTTGAAGTTATTACGGATGCTGATGTGAATGAAAGAAGTACTAGTTTTACCCACAAAGAAATTAAACCGCCCGGACCTTTGAGCAAATTCACATTCATACTCAGAACTCATTTAAAAACATTGCTCACGACACACATTCTGACTTCCACCAGAAAGGCTTTAACTGTGTTTAGCAAATGGTTTAACTTCTGTTTCTATTTGCACAAGGTTTAAGGCCAGTAGCTGAACATTTTGGCTACACAGACTGAGCATATTTGCGAACAATTTGCCAGCCACACGCTAAGATATCAGTAAATTCAGAGAACTGTTAATCCCAGTGAAACGATTATGTAGATTTTTATGTCCTGAAACGGTCTTTGCTCTTTTTAAGCTTCACTCAGACATGGATGTTGAAGATGGAAGCGTGAAGTACGTGCTGACCGGAGACGGGGCTGGAACTGTATTTGAGATCGACGAGAATTCGGGTGACATCCACGCGATCAGGAGGCTAGACAGGGAAGAAAAAGCTTCGTACACCCTGAGCGCCAAAGCAGTCAACAAAACCTCTGGACAAGATCTTGAAAGGGCCTCTGAGTTCATCATCAAGATTCACGACATTAATGACAACGAGCCAAAGTTTGCCAAGGACACCTATGTGGCCAGCGTTTCAGAGATGTCTAATGTTGGTGAGTAGAAATCGGGTTTATAGTTTGGTTGATGGTTGTGTGTGTATTCTTAAAGATGTCTTCTAAAAGTGCTTATTGGATTAGACACTAGGGTCAATAAATAATGACAGAATGTTCTTTTGGGACTAAACTATTACCAATTACTTGTTTTTTAAATGGTGAAACTCACTCAGAGCGTCAAATTAATGACAGTTTGCATCTAATGGAAACTATTACGAAAACATTTTGCTTTTTTATGCAGATTTTCACATCCAGGTGCAAGTTATTTTTGCAAGAAGTACCGCGTCATTAACTCAATCATACACTCACTCACACAAGAACCCAAATTATGCCAAAGTGCCTCCACATCCAGTCCAAATCGAAGTAGTTCTGGACAAACCGTGCTGAAAAACAAAAGCTCCCATGAGGATCATTCAAAATGATTGCATGTTGAGTAGAAAAGTTCCCCAGCCACTTCATCATCATCGCTGATTAAAACTACGCCAAACGCACACTTCACGTGATTCGCAGGAAGGATAAAGATCTTCCGATATCTCGTCTGAATTCGTTCAATTATCGGTAAATTTATACCCGTTAGAAGAAGCGGACAAGAATCAAAGTAAACGAATGGGATGCTGTGGCTAGAAATCAATTACCCTTCACCGAGCAACAAATTAACCCGCAGGTTTATCGCAAATGAATCAAAACTCATTTGCGGTTGCGACAAAAACAAGGCAGCCGGCTTTGATTAAAGATTTTGTGCTATGATAAGATAATCATTGTGGATCTTAATCATTGTGACCGGCGAATGAATCAAAGACTAATCACAAGGAAATGAGGAAATTATGCTTGAAGTGTTTGTATGTCTTGGTGAACCTAGTTGGGTTTGTCGCTTCATGAAGTATTGTTTGAGAGCGCTTGACACAATGGAAACGTTGGTAAACATGAAATTTATACTTTTCCAATACTTTGCAGTGTTTACACTCTCGAAAAAGATCAACCAATCCGACGGGCTTCTGAGGGATCTACTCGAAAAGGAGTGTTTAAATTGGGAATTTATAATTCAGTAAGTCTCTCATTGGAGAGAGATTACTGCTGTGGAGTTTGTTGTAAAGTAGATCCCTCAGGCTTGAAACACTAGCAGTCATCTTTTCAGACACGTGCAGGACCACTCAAGCTTCAGGGACTCTCTGTTTGGTTCTTACATTACAGCGCCTGATCCTCTCTGTTGAGACACTTGGGTTTCTCAACGGTACCTGTGTTTTGCAAGCTTGAGTACATGCCGTGTTGTTTTACAGATTCTTAACACGATAAATGGCAGGTTGGTCCGTGCACTGTCACTTCTGATTCTCATTTCACTCGAATGTGAAAGCATTTATTGTTACAGCCGCTTTGACTCTGGGTGGGGAGTTATTTATTCAACACAATCTGCCAAAAGAAGCAACAGTAGTTTTCCTCCAAGTCCTCTGAAACCCAAGCTGCGTCGTTCTTTTCCGTTTCTTTTTCCAGCAAGCTTGTTCATCCTTTCATTTCTTTATTGCTCTATCGGGTTCAAAGTTTCATCATCCACGGCCCTCGAACGTAAATGGGACGCTGTGCTCGTTTGACGCTTCACCTCTTACTTTCTCCTGGCTGTGCATGAATTCACGAACAGCTCCGCTTGCCAAGCCGAGGGGTCGCGGTGGCACTCGCTTTTAAACCGTACAAACCGGCCATGTGTTGCGAACGTGCTTGCCGTTAATCAGATTTGGCCATCCATGAAGACAGAGGCTCTGTTTCTCTCCGTGTTATCGGAATGGGATCGGAGGGCGACAGATGTTTCCTCGTTCATTAGTATTCTCCGAGTCGTTCGGAGAGGGAACGGCGCTCGGCGGAGGTCTTGTCGATGCCAAGGACGCCGCTGATCCATGGCAGAAACAACACGGGCATTCGGTCCACCTTCAAAAGGTGAGGCTGAGAAAACGTGAAGTCACCTCCAAAGTAATTCTGAAGACGGAACAGTAAGATGTCAGTAGTACAAATATGAAAAAAACGAAGCGGAGGAAGCGACGCGGGATTGTAATGGAAAGCGTGGCTGTTAGCAAATAGGAATGTGAGTGATTTTGTCCTTGACGTTTGCTGGGCTAAAGTTGTTCTATCTGAAGGCAACACAAGATCAAACTGTTGTTTGTTAATGGTACATAGCAGTCTTCGGTCATTTTATGAACAACATTTGGCACGATCTGATTGGATAAGGCACAATATTGTAAATGCGCTATAACGCAAGCCCTTTAGTGTCTCGTTGCTTTTTTTAAGCATTGCATTTAGATTGCAGATTTAAAAGAGCTTTTATACCATACACATTTGTATTTTTCCTCCTACAGCTGTCCAAAGTGGTGTCAAGCTGAAAACGAAACCCCCCAAAATCATGTTAGCTTTGGATTAATTGGTCTAATTATAATGTTTTTTGAGCAGATTATTAGCCTGACGTTTCTCAGCGACATACGGCAGATTGCATCAGAGCAGAAAATGAATGGAGTGACCCGACGAGAGAGCCAGCGAAAGAAAACCTACAATTAAAGACGCGTCCATCCCACCGTGCTGCCGGAGTAATTATGAGACCAGGATTTAGATAAGCAAGACATTAAGATAAGGAAGATGAAAGCGTGGCGAGCGATCGCACATTCCCCTTGATCGCTGCTCGTGTTGGGGATTTGGAGTGGTGGCGGCGTGTCTACATACCCACATTTTAGCTAAATATGGGTCATGGTGCATGTTTAGGCTTTAATCCAGGTTAAGGTTTTAAGGATGAGTGAATCACGTTTTACAGATTCTTTGGGGCTTGTTGGGTCTGAAATTTCAGGAAATGTTTGCGCACAAATCTCTATAATTCTCTCTCTCGCTTGCTTTCTCAAGGTGCATTTGTAATGCGAGTCACCGCCACTGATGCAGATGATGAAGCGTATGGAAACAGCGCCAAGCTGGTTTACAGCATACTGCAGGGCCAGCCGTATTTCTCAGTGGAACCTGAAACTGGTAGGTTGAACAGATATTACGGAGCACATTTTGATATGATATTGGATATTTACATTTATGGTACATTTACAGCATGCATTTGGCGGACACTTTCATTCAAAGTGATTTACAATTATACATTATATAATGTATACATTTCTTCGATATACACGTTCCCTGGGATTCAAATCAACAACCTTTCAAGTTCTCTTCTGCAAAACACGAAAGAAGATATTTTGAAGAATGATGATAGGCGAACAACTAGGCGGTAGGCGGTACCCATTGACTTCTGTTGTATAGACACAAAACCAATGCAAGTCAATGGGTACCGCCGTTGTTCGGTTACCAACATTCTTCAAAATATATCTTCTTTTGAGTTTAGCAAACGAAAGAAAGTCATACAGGTTTGATATGACAAGAGGATGAGTAAATGATGACCGAGTTTTCATTTTTGGGTGAACTGTCACTTTAAGCCCTGAACACCCTAGCAACCACAATGGCAGTGCACAGAGACCAGAACCTTAGCAACCACAAAGCACTTTTTTTGTTGACATCGACAGCAAAACTGGCCGTTCTCCATCTGCCTTATTAAGTTTCACAATTGAAGCGTACTGCGGTGAAGAATTCAGCGTTCATATACACTAATAACCTCATCACAACATGATTTAAAGATTGACATCCTGCTCAATTAGAACTCTCTCTTTAAAATACCCGAAGGCATGGAATTCATCTCCTTGGTTTCGTCTCATCCGACCGTCTTTTTTTAGCGTGACATTAACGTATAAATAAAGAAGACAGAACGCTCATTAGGGTGCACCTAACAAAACCTGTGCTCATCTTTTTTGTCAGGCGTCATAAGGACGGCCCTTCCGAACATGATCCGAGAGAATCGGGAACACTATCAGGTGGTGATTCAAGCTAAGGACATGGCTGGACAGATGGGTGGGCTCTCTGGGACCGCTACGGTCAACATCACCCTTCTGGATGTCAACAACAGTCCCCCTCGATTTCCCCACAGTAAGCAAGCCTTTCATGTGCATGTTGTGGTATTTCGTTTATATTACATTTACGCAGCTGACAAGCCCATTTATCAAAAGCGTCTGGCTGTCATGAGTTCCCTGGGATTTGAGCCCATAACTACTTTCGAATCCATTTTGAAATAATGTAATACCTAGACCGTTAAAATATTCTTATCTGTCCTTCGTCTCATTAAACTTCAGGGATGAAGCGTAGAATATGGCTGATTTAAAGGTCCAATGTATGAACGTTAGCGGCATCTAGCAGTGAGGAAAAAAAAGCCTTGTGCACGTCTGAAGGATCTAAATCTAATGTGTTTTCCACTCAACTATTAATAATTTATGCAGATAAGATTATGAGGATGTTTATGAACTCCACATCGCTTGGACTTGCAAATAGACATCACATCAACATCATCAGCATACGGAATTAGGCCGTTGAATGAAGTTGTTTGGATGTTTTGCATTTATGTGTCACGTTTCAACGGCCACAGAACAGCACAAACTCATCTGGAATGTACAGCCATTTCTCCGACTGACTAATATGAACCCAGAACAAAATTTCAACAGAAAGAAGCTTTTAGAACGAGAGAGGATGAGAATAAAGAGAGAGAGAGAGAGAGAGAGAGAGAGAGTGCAA
Organism: Triplophysa rosa; assembly: GCF_024868665.1. NCBI lineage: Eukaryota > Metazoa > Chordata > Actinopteri > Cypriniformes > Nemacheilidae > Triplophysa > Triplophysa rosa. The sequence continues at coordinate 3,564,504 of NC_079907.1, read as the reverse complement.
GAGCTTCATTTGGGGTGATAATCCCTCTTTTTTGCCACAGTCTCAAATCCAATACAAGAGGCACATCAGAAACAGTTCTGGTTTAAAAGGAACCTCCTCCAATGACTCATCGGAGCTGAAATTCTATTAAAGAATAACCACAGAGACGCAGCTTTGCTTCTCCCCTGAGAGGAGGATAAATAAATTGACAAATACACGCCGAAGCGCCTCGGTTGAGAACAAAGGGTCCGTACAAACACCTGACTGTTTACTCAATTGATTTATTTTTCCTTTTCTCCCTCCTCTAGGCACTTACCATCTCTCCGCGCCGGAGTCGGCCAATATCGGCTCGTCGGTGGGCCGGATCAAAGCGTACGACGCCGACGTTGGCGAGAACGCAGAGTTGTGGTACTCCATCCTGGATGGAGACGGCCAAGACGTGTTTAATGTAATCACGGACGGAACCAGCCAGGAAGGAGTTATAACTGTGAAACGGGTAAACAGCACCTATAGCTCATGTTTTATACATTACATTTGCAATAAAATCCTGCGGCTTTTTCTTCCTTTTCATTCTCCCTGCATGTGCGCACCGGTACGAAGGAAAGTGCATAGAATATAATCCTCTAAATCGAAGCCTTCGTGTCCTCTCAACTTTACAAAGGTGCTTAATACTATTCACAACCAAAAAAGTCCTTTTTGCCTTTTGTATAGTGCTGGGATCCATTTGCCTGCTGAAATCTGCCTATAGCTTTATATCCACTCTATGTTGGGTCAGGCTTTGACGGGACTTAGGCAATTATGCAAATCTTATTGCTTGAACTAGAATAAAAGATAGCAGGCCTGAATGGACGAAAGGTAAAAGATCGCACCTTGAGTCTTTAATCGTTTCATAATTAAAAGGCAGCACTGAATGGACGATGTGCTCTGCCTTTAATAGAAAAGACATTCAGCTCGAAAGAAAGGGGCAGCGATAACGGCTCTGCAATAAAAGTATCGAAAACTGACGGGGTTTCGATTTACAAAAGTTTAGCCGGACCACGCCGTTAATCCGCGCGGAGCTGAAACAGATCTGAAATGTAAGCCTTCCTTTTATTCAGACGGGACGTGAGGACCCGCCTAACATGTTATCTTCTCCCTCGTGACCTTCTCTCTTTCAGCCACTGGATTACGAGAGTAAAAGGTTATACTCGCTGCGGGTGCAGGTGACCAACACGCACATAGATCGACGCTTCGAGCACCTGGGGCCTTTCAGCGACACGGCGGTGGTCAGGATCACGGTCACCGATGTGGACGAACCGCCCGTCTTCGGTCGAGCCCTGTACATTTTCGAAGTGGACGAGGACACCCCTGGCGGGAGCTCGATTGGCACGGTGACGGCCCGGGACCCTGATATGGTCAATCACCTGGTCAAGTGAGTAACCATCAGTTGATTTTAAGAACATAATTAGGCATCGTGAGAGTGAAGGTGGTGGGTTTGATTCAGTGTACAGACATAGTGTTCAAAAATATTCTTTGAATGTATTAGACGTTTCTTTGTATGGCAAATGTAATGAAGATGGGTCACAACATTCGTTGTTTTACACCAAACATCCGTCTAAATTGCTTCACCAGTACATGATGCATGCTTTCCCCAGATTTTGGTGGGGCCTTAAAGGGATAGTTCACCCAAAATGAAAATTCTTTCATCGTTTACATACTCCCATGTCATTCCAAACATGTATGGCTATCTTTCTTTTGTAGAACACAAAAGAATATATTTTGAAGAAAGCATTGGCCCCCAAACAATGAGACAAACTGAAACATTTCACAAAATATCTTCTTTTGTGTTCCGCATAAGAAAGAGTCCGAGGGTGAATGAATACATGATGACAGAATTTTCACTTTTTATTTTTTGTGAACTAACCCAGTAGTTCTCAAACTGGGGGCCGGGGGGCCCTGAGATTGATCCAGGGGGCCACAGATTTTGTGGCATTTTATGAAATATAGAAATTGATCATAGATTTTATGCAATCAAACATCAGAAAAATAAGACCACCAGACAAAAGAATTGATGTTTCAGCATTGTATAACCGAATATGTTTTTGTTTAAATAAAAATGTTAAATTTAAGATTATAAGTCTTTATTTGGGGGGCCGCAAAGCGATGCACTCTACACAAAGGGGGCCTTACAACGAAAAAGTTTGAGAACCACTGAACTAACCTATTCAAAGACTTTTCGAATCTGTTGTGTGTAGTAATCAGTCGCATGGTTTTTATGGCTCATATGTGGCAGCTCTGTTTCAATAAATCTTCCATTACACAAGTTTCGAGTACAGAAAGTTGCAATATGTTTTTATAGATCAATGAACTGTTCGGTCTCAAAAGATCAAAAAACCTTCAATGTTTTTGTGCTGTGGAATTGATGTTTATAATGCCTTAGTGTTGCACTCCCTCTGAATCGTATTGCGCTCATTACATTAGTTTCATTACAAACTCCAGGCTGATTTAGCTAATAAGGAAGCTTCTGTCAACAGATAATCGTGGCTATTGTAACAGGCCATTTAACGGTCCAATAGAGATTTGAACACAGCGACACGCTAATTAAATGCTTTGAATATCCAGCTAACAAACAAGTGCTGCTTTTCCGTAAGGACGAATAAAAATGTGCAACAGTCGAACGAAATGAGAAAACAGGAAAATGAAACTCTGAGTTAAGTTGAAGTCCAACCTAAATGTATTTATGCAAAATAAAGAGAGAGAGTTCACCCAAAAATGTAAAGTCTGTCATCATTTATTCACCCTAATGTTTTTCAAAACCTGTATGACTTTTTGGAATGTAGTCCTCTTTGTAACACAAAAGATATCTTGAGAAATGTCTCCGTGGTTTTGTGCATGAGTACACTAGCATGTAGATGGCATAAAAGCTAATAGAAATCCACTGTTAGCACCCACATATACAAAGAGTTCCTCTTCTCATCCCTAGTCATCCCGCCGTATGAAAATCTAGCACAACGCATATTCTCCTTTCACAGTTTGGTTTATGATCAGATGTTTTGTGCTCAGTTAAATCTAATCCATCAACATGTCCCCGAGAGTGCGAGCGTGCGTGCATGCGTGTGTAAAGGCAGGGGGAAGCAAATTATTCATGGAGCCTCAGTTGGTGATTTCCCTGCGGAAGTTCAGCAAGATGAATACAGGCGCTGTCTTGCCCCCCTCCGCCCTCCCTTCGAAATTCTGACTTCTATAAGTCAAAAACTTGATGTGAAAGACTCTGCCTTGTCTCTCGTCTCCTGTCCACGTTCGCACTATGAGCGATCGTCTGAAAAGCCTGTCCGTCTGGCTCCCTCAAGCACGCCACACTCAGTTGCATATTTAAATGTCAGCAGAATATGTAAGTTGACGTTGATAAATGGCTTTAATAGGAAAGATTTCCTTTTCTTATTTCATGGAAACAAAAGGCAGGGGATGAACATCGCGATCAGCATTCAGCCTCTCGCAAATCGACCACTTCGGAATTCACAACACGTGATATGCGGCTATAGATAATTGATAGTTGCGTGAGCTAAGACGTGGTTTGTCGCAGCTGCGTAACGCATAATTGATCATCTAAAAACTAGCATGTATTGACATTGCTGATGTTTGGATGTCGGTACAAAATTGTGATGCTTTTATTGAAAGCGACTTACAGGACAATCCATCCAGCGTATACATTGTTACACCCACAACCTATCCATCGCTACTAAACCACTCTGTGCTAATTTATACGGTTTGTCTCTGTTCTCTACCCTTTATTATTGGATGTGCGATGTACTCTTCAATTGGGCATGTTTACAACGTCTTAAAACCCAGAACGTTCTGTCCCCGCGTCCGGCCATAATCAGCTCTCTATTGTCTCGCATTCATTACAGTCATTCTTGTTTCAGATACACCATTGATCGCCACACAGACCTGGAAAGGCTGTTTAACATCGATTCCAACAATGGTACCATCAGCACACTGCAGGGTCTGGACAGAGAAACATCCAAATGGCACAACGTCTCCGTTCTGGCCACAGAACTCAGTAAGTTTGTATCGTAGATATGAAATGAGACAATGTTCACTCTTGATTGGGCGGTAATCTGCGCTTCAATGCAGCCAAATTGTTCTCTTTTTGTTCCCTTTGTAGAGTACGTTTAGTAATGCCAAGAGATCGCTTTCAATGTTTTTTAAATTCAGAATGTGAAATCAGAAAAAGTTTTAAAGCACGACATGCATTTTTTTTGTACTGAAAGCTGTTTAGTCTTGTTCTGCTCAGAATAGCTTTACTGTTTGTTCGTTGTCCAAGATTTATATACTTATACTAGATCATTATTAGACTATAGACCGTTTCATCAATCGCACATGCTAGGCCCAAACATAGTTATTATAGTTTTGTTTTAAGTTTAATATAGTTTGATTAATAATTTAAATTGGCTTTAATTTTTTAATTTTTATGTTAATTTTTGTTGAATTCTGTTATTTGCTTTTGTCATTTTATTATTTATTTGTTTATTTGTCATGTTGCTATTTAAGATTCATTTATTTTTATTTTAGTTTTTGTTTATTATTATAATTTGAGTATATACGTTTATTTGAAGTTTTTTTCAATCATTTTTAGGGCAATATTTTATTTGATTTTAATATAAATAAACATTTTCAAAGTTTTAATTTGAGTAAGCTAAAATAACCTTGGGCCCAAAGGTAAATTCCAGTCTGTTTGGTTATGATATAACAATTACCTTAATTAATTACTTAATTTATATTAATATGTTACTGTATATCAATTGAATTGAATTAAATTAAAACAACTCAACAGTTACAGATTCTTTGCAGAGGTCTACCAAAAGTTTGTTTATGCTGTTGCCGTTAAAGCAGTCAATAGGTAGATCATATTGAAGCTGTTTTATCGTATACTATAGACACTTTTTAGAAACATGATGGTCAATTACATAAGTGTTATAATTTTATCCCAGCAAAAACAGAAATTGTAAACAAAAACAAACAAATAAATAAAACAATATTTGCCAGGAGTGTGTCTACTACAGTGGTTCTCAAACTGGGGGCCGTGGCCCCCTGGGGGGCCCCAAGATGGATCCAGGGGGGCCACAGATTTTGTGGCATTTTATGAAATATAGAAATTTATCATAGATTTTATGCAATCAAACATCATAAAAATGACACCACCAACCAAAAGAATTGAGGTTCCAGCATTGTATAACTGAATGTTTTTGGTTTAATTAAAATTCTAAGTTTAAGATTATACGTCTTTATATGGGGGGCCACAAAGCGATGCACTTAACACAAAGGGGGGCCTTACAACGAAAAAGTTTGAGAACCAATTCAATTCAATTCAATTTTATTTATATAGCGCTTTTCACAATGTGCATTGTTCCAAAGCAGCTTTACAGGAGCAAATAAGAAAAACACAGAAAGGTAAAACACAGCACAGTGCATGGTGTTTATAGACCAAGCAAGATCATTATAATAAATAATATCTAATAAATAAATGAATAAATAAATAAATAAATGCAGTCTCCCGGTGAGCAAGCCAACACTGCACTGCTCTGCTGTGGCGAGGAACCCAATTATTAGAGAACCACTGGTCTACTACACCCGTGCGAGATTTTTGCATTTATTCTTGTTTTGTTTTAAAATCCAGGGTCCCTGAAACCCCACACAGATGTAATTTGTCATTTCTGAAGCATGTTATCAAGTTTCCAGTGTTGCTTATAATCAGGTTCTAATAAGATTAGAGAAAATCATGAAGGTGCATAAACCTGATACATAACTGAGCTTTTTTTTCAATGGTTTTCGGGTCTCTCAGACCCTGCACAGATCATGAGGGTTAAAACAATGCGATAACTTTATCTTAGATGGGCAAAAAACTTCTAGAGCCCCGAGACGTTCTCAGCGGCGGCTGAAACTGCAGCACAGCAGTAAATGACTGATGACAAAAATCAAACTGTCATCCATGGTTGTGGTTTAATTCATGTTTTCTGTAGAGGAATACAAGCCCGGGGTAAAGAGCTGACAGACAAATTTAGAGACCTGAAATTAGACTCTTGAATGCAAACTGAATATCTCCCACGATTGCTGAAACACATTCATCACTGGCGTCTAGGTACTGCCCTGCAAACCAGAGTCCCGGTGTTTATCAAAGTACGAGATGTGAATGACAACGCGCCCGAGTTCGCCATGTACTACGAGACCTTTGTGTGCGAGAACGTCAAAGCCGGTCAGGTATGACGTGTTTTATGCGAGTGAATGAAATACAAAATCAAAAATACAAAGAAATAGAAATGAATCTAAGTGTGTTATTTGTTTCCAGCTCATTCAGACCATAAGCGCCGTGGACACGGATGAACCTCTCGTCGGCCACAAGTTTGTCTTCAGTCTAAGCACCATCAATCCGAACTTCACCATCTTCGACAACGAAGGTACTTCAGCAGAATTACATGCATTCAAACGTGATGCGTGTGATTTTTCATTGTTAAATTACTCCCCGTATTAAGCTGAGATAGGAGAAAGTCATCAATCAATGCTATTTAACTATTGCTCGCTTTGCATCCTGACTAGCTTGGCATAGCAACATTGGCTCAACCAATAGTGTGACTTTGTGGGCGGGACCGTCTGTTTACACCACCGGAGGGAGGCTTGTACAGATATTACACACTTTACTTTTAACTCTCGTCTCGTGTTTGTTTTACTCAGGCTGTGGACCCGCAGCTTTTAAAATCAATACAGTCATAAAAGTGATGTAAAAAACACTTTACAAAGTTAAGTTACTTTATTCCAACAGCATATATGGTTAATATTTATCAATTGGTCGGCTCCTCGTCCTTTCCTGGCTCCTACCCCTCTCTCTCATCCCATAATTTCTAAATGATTTCTTTCTAAAAATTGTCATTTAGCTCTGTTAAACCACATTTCGCTGCTGTCCTTCTGAAACCTCGTATCTCCATATTTTGCTATTTTTATTACTTTATGCCAACAGCATATATTTGTTAATATTTATCAATTGGTCGGCTCCTCGTCCTTTCCTGGCTCCTACCCCTGTCTCTCATCCCATCATTTCTAAATGATGAAAATTATCTTTCTAAAAATTTTCATTTAGCTCTGTTGAATCACATTTCGCTGCTGTCCTTCTGAAACCTCGTATCTCCATATTTTGCTATTTTTATTTTTTTGCCATGAATCATTATTATTATGTCACTGGGTTTTGCAAATATCTAACCAAAAAAAAAAAAAATTTTAAAGTGCTTGTCAACTTTGACAACACAGTATTTAATCATTTAAAAAGTAGTGTTTTTCCCTTTTCATGAAAAACAGTGAATCTGAATCCGAGGTTTTGGCAGGACAGTGACAATTTAATAAAAAAAGATGCTATTGTTTTAATTAAATAAACAAATGAAAAAGATATAAAAATAAATATAAGAGAAAGTGTATGATATGCGTGGACATTTTTTTTTTTCTTGAATAAATAAGAATGTCTAAGGTTAAAAAAATATATATATATATATTTTGCGCCTAATAATTACATAATTTTGCATCTGCGTTTTTGGTAAACATCGAAAACGAGTCCCAGAGACTCAAATATCACACAATGCTTAAATAAGCTTCTGTTATATTTGTGGGTAAAATGTTCAGAAAGTTTACAACCAAGTCTGGTATAGATGGATTGTGGGTCCGCATTGCTTCCTCGCATGCAAATGATACATTAGTATATATTATTTACAAACGATCAAAATCACAACTCCATATTTAAACTTGACAGTCAAAAAGCACTTTCAGTATCTTCAGTAACCGTTTCTTTTTCTTTCTAGATAACACAGCGAGGATCATGACACGCAGAGGCAGCTTCAACAGAAGAGAGGTGAGCTCGTACCTGCTGCCTGTGGTCATCTCAGACAACGATTACCCCATCCAGAGCAGCACCAGCACGCTGACGGTCAGAGTCTGCGCCTGCGACAGTCGTGGAAACGTGCAGACGTGCAGCACAGAAGCCCTGCTGCTCTCGGCCGGTCTGAGCACGGGAGCGCTGGTGGCCATATTACTCTGCATTTTAATACTTCTCAGTAAGTATTGATCGGCCTGTAATGCATAAGCTTTTACTTTAAGTCGGCACACTTGCATGTTTTCTTTTTTTTGTAAATACTGCGCATTAACTACAAAGTATATATGCTGTATACACATACAGGCGTGCCATAGGCATTTTTTTAAAGAGTCTTTAGGCAACACAGGACCTTTGATCACACAGCACTGTTTACATGCATTAGCTTGTGTTTACTACTATGTGTGATGTGAAGCCTCAAATGTAGCACATTTCCCTTTGTAAACGCTATACACATTTATGCACTCTCAAAAAATGGATTTCCCCAAGAAGTGCCGTGGTTTGTTTGGTTAGTCAGACTCAGGCAATGCTGTGAGTTTGTGTTGTTTGTTCATGAGCCGGCATTGATGTGAGGTCACAATGTTCTGGTGGGAGAAATAAAGTTGCTGAAATGGTGTTCTAGCGTGTACGTCAGCTGAATGCATGTCGCATCATGCCGCATCAAGCACTTCTAGTAGAGACGGCTTTGTTGGTTTTAATGAGCACGTTCAGGTGCAACCTAGAGTTTTTTAGTGTTAGTGTTGTCGTGAAGAACAGCACCGTGTCACCGGTCTCTGACGTTAATGGTTCCTAGTGCAAAACCAACAGGTTTAGGTAGACAGTTTGTATGGCCTTTGGTGGAAATGCATTTAATGGTTCCAGACTGACTTGTACTGGCACAGATTGGCTGTAAAACCCGCAGAAGGTGGTGGACTATGAAAGTTTGTTAATTGTGCCATCTAAGTCACACCAAAGCTAATCTTTAGAACTGCGGGGGTTAAAAACCTAAGCTAGGTAAGAAACTAAGAATATGTAACTCCAGCCATGCCCCACACTACATCAGGTACTCTTGAGACGTCCAGTTTGGAGAACATTTGGAGGCGTAGGATCTGTCAAAGCAAGTGACATGTTTGATAACAATGATTTATTTGCTAGGCAGACATGGGCTGTTTGCACTCCAAGTTCTCATATTCGGTCGTGCTAGGATCTCAAAACCACACACAGATACCGAATCTGTTTTTTTTTTGATGCAGCGAACCAAAAATAAACGCTTGTGCGTTGCGCAGCGTCTGGCGAACGAAGCGAAACCCGTCTTGACCTCTTGTCTGATGATGCAGCAGCGCAGTGTGGGCCGTGCATCATCCGTTCTGTTGTTTATTCTTGTTATTTATTCATTTTTCCCCCTTAAAATTTCTCCGAATATTTCCTCCAGACAATGAAAAGTAGGCCACTCCATTAGGACATTACTGAAGGTGCTCTCTCTCTCTTTCCCCCTTCGCTCAGAAAGTGCAGTGGTGGGGAAAAATAGCTTTCAAAATTAAATGTATGCAATCGACAAAAAGGCCTTTGTGTTCTTCGGAGGTGTAAGTAGGTCGCTCGCTTCTTCCTGACGTCGTAAAACGCCACTTGTGCCTTTTTGTGAAGTAAAAAGCGGCCGGTCGAGAACAGCGTGCGTCTGAGGGGAAAAAAGGAAAAACATGTTGTGCTTACGTTAAAAACGTTCATCAATAAGTAATTGTTGAAACTGCATGAGTGCATCTCCCGCGTCCCCAATCTAACCCGAGGCAATCCGTCAACATTTCCTGCTGTCTGACCCCGTACGAATCGCCCAAACGTCATATTTTGAAGAACTTTAGGAACATTTAGCTATTTATTTTTCATGTTGGCCAAAGCGGGTTGGGTTTGTTTGATTTGATTGGTGGCCCTCAACGTATTCATATTATGGATTTAAATACTTTCTCTGTCTTTCAGTGTTCGTTTAGCTTAGTTCGTATGTTAGTCCAATCATGTCATCAGTTATTTATGTACACAGAAGTTCACATTAAACATAGTTTACAATCCATTTGTCAGTAATCAGAGGTATTTCCAAGTGTATCATCATATCTAAAAAAGTGTTGATTTTATCTGAAAGGTATGGTTGAAAAACGTATTTAACTCTAAAGGCGGGGCAAAAATAGTCATGTTTAGTGCAAGAAATCTTGACCAACATTTTTACAATTTTAAACAAAAGTGCTTCTTGATGCCATAGAAGAACCATTCTTGGTTAAATGGTTCCATAAAGAATTGCACAAGGGTTAAAGAAAGGTTACTTTAGACTATAGACCAATTTGCGAAATGTAAACAACACTTTTTCTTTTTCAGTTGTTAGCATTTTTTTCAGATTTCACATATAATTGCTGTCCTTTCGAAATCCAAATTCGCTGTTTTTCAGGAAATAGAAAAACACCATACATTCCAAATTATTAAATACCGTGACCAGCACTTTCTAATACACAGCAAAATCGCCAGTGTTAAAAGGGTCAAATTAACACTCACAGTGTTTATACAGTATAATCCACACTCTTTAAGTGTGGATTATATATAGTACACTGTGAGTGTTCATTTGACCCTTTTTAACACTGGCGATTTTGCTGTGTACTTTTTATTTGTTAGATATTTGCAAAACCCAGTGACAAACAAAGGGTGACTAATAATGATTTATGGCAAAAAAATGAAATCACAAAACATGGAGATGCAAGTTTTCAGAAAGACAGCACCGCTATATAGTTAAGTCTTGAAGATGTTTGTTTCATATTTTTATTCCTGTTCTGTGGGTATTTTTGTAGAGGTTAAAATTTGAAACAGAAGGTTTTGTTGTTTAGATTTAGCAAAATGGTCTACAAAAAAAGAAAGATAGAAATGGTTCTTTTAGGAACCTTTGACTGAATGATTCTTCGGTGGCATTGCTGCCCGTTTTTATGGCACAAAACAAACGCTACTAAGTATAGAACATGGCTCCTTTAAGATCTTTTCTGTTAATATCTACAAAAAATGATGTATGACTATAGTTTCACTCAGTTTCTGCCGATTACACAGTGTAGACTATTGTGTGCCGTGTGTCAGACCACTTTAGCCATCTCATATTCTGCTGTCCCCCCTCAGGCACCATCTAGTCCACCGCTGCTCCTCTCTTTAGCAAACTGAGACCAGACACCCTACCCCGTCCCCTTCTCCACTTTCACGTTCTTCCCCTAAATTCATCCGCTAGCGCTGAGTTGACACCTTGTATTATAAACCTTTCAGATACACCTGCTAAACAAAATATTATGCTTTTCCTTCTTTTTTTTTGTTTCCTGTTTTCCTCTTCTTTGTTTCCATCCCGCCCTTTCCCGTAGATTTGCTAATGGCCCCCCCGAACCCCACCGTACACACCGCTACAAGAGCGTAGGCCCGAGTGAGAGCTTTCCTCATCCAGACTCCTCCACCAGCATTTCCCTTCCAGATCACAGGATGAGCCCTGCTCGCACCGCGGGCCCCGGGCTGGGCAGAACGCAGCGTGTTGCCCCCCTGCCGTGCCTTCTTCATAATTAACACCTGAGTGGGAGGCTGGGTCGAGCTCTCTGCTCACCTGCTGCGAAGAGACAGCCGCCACTGAACAGGAAAAACAAGCTGCAAACTACAGCACCTGTTCCCTTTTTATAGACATAATTCGCTTTTCTCGCCTCTTCTGGCTCAAACTATGAACATTGTGAACTATGGTCTGCCTGATCTCATTAAGCCTTGCCATGTGTTTTTTTCTTCTTTTAAATAGACAAAGGGGAGCGTCTAATGTTTATACACAGTGCGGGATAGTTGACCTAAAAAATGTCATTCTTTAAACATTCTCCCTCATGCCATCCCAAACCTGTTTCTTCGGCAGAACACAAAAGAAGGTATTTTGAAGAATGTTGGTAATCGAACAACATTGGCCCTCGACGTTGACCTACATTGTATGGACGCAAAACCACGAAGATATTTCTCAAAATGTCGTCTTTTGTGTTTCACAGAGGAAAGAGTCTCAAACAGGTTTTGAACAACATGAAAATGAATCAATTATGACAATGTTACTACTGTAAATCTTCTACCATTGTTTCATTATTTTATGCCAACAGTGACATTAAAATATATTTAGAAAGAATGATTGTCTTCCATCTGTCGGAAATTATATCTGTTTAAAGAAAATGTATGAGTGGAACCTACATTATAATCATTTCAATTGGTTCAAATGGGTTTTTAACTAAAATATGAGCTAGCTGTCAAGAACAGTCTTCAATGAAATACTTAATGCTTGTTACATTGAGATGTATAAAATATTACTTTTTTTCATTTAGGAAGTACACTGTAAAAAATTCCCTGTTAAATTACAGTAAACAACTGGCAACTATATTTGCCAGCACATAGCTGTAATTTTACAGCATACCTACTGTAATCTGCAACAACGGTTTATTACTGTAAAAGACATTATAATTTGCACAATATAATACTGTTATTTTAGTGTTCCTGCTGTGATTTCCATTAATTGTTTATTACTAATAAAAGCTTTCCTGTAGCTCAGTGGTAAGAGCATTGCGTTAACAACGCAAGGTTGTGGGTTCGATCCCAGAGGATTGCACATACCTGTGTATAAATGTATAGGATAATGCAATGTAAGTCGCTTTGGATAAAAGTGTCTGCCAAATGCATGAATATAAATGTAAAATAACAGTATTATATTGTGCAAATTATAATGTCTTTTACAGTAATAAACTGTTGTTGCAGATTACAGTAGGTATGCTGTAAAATTGCAGCTATGTGCTGGCAAATATAGCTGCCAGTTGTTTACTGTAATTTAACAGGGAATTTTTTTACAGTGTATAGATCACAACAAGTGCTACAATATCGCCTTCCAGTTCACAGCTGATCGAATCTTGCATGGCGGCCACCACCAGTGACCGTGTGAGAAAGATACGCTGAATTTCAACTCAACTGAAACTATGAAAATTGATAAGTGAAGTCTTCCTGCAACTCGTTAGATATACATGTCCCTTTGGAACCCTGCAAATCTGTACTACGTAAGAGAAGAAAAGAGCAACCTTTTCATTTTAAGTTTTAATACCGCAAGGTGATGGCTCCAGGCAGCATGACGTCTTTATCTACATTACACTGCGTCTTTCTTCTCTGTATTCATGAGTATCCTAAGCGCATGACACCTTTTGAAACATTCCTCAGAATCTTGGGCTAAGCTCTCTGTAGTGCTGTGCAGTTTTTACTGGGCGTCTTATCTGTGCTCTGCTTTAGCCATCCAAGAACAGCCTGTGATTCTGCAGCGGCTCTTTCTTCTCTGCAGTGATTGAGATTATGCACGCTTTCTCTCGCTTTCTCTATCTGCCTCTCTGAGCACCGTGAAAACTAACACATCCATAGCGTTTGCCCGGCCGCAGTTTTTCAGCTGACTGTGTGCTTCTGGTTTTGTTGATCGAGACGACTTCATTGTCCCTGAGCATCGATTGCCTGGCCACTTCTTGATTGAATTAAATGAACTTAATCATAAGGTCTCGCGGGTCCGTGGAGTGTGCCTTGCGGGTTGCCACAGCAGTCGTACTCCGTATCTGTCTTTGGCTTTGTGTGTATCATTTTATTGTGATTGTGTTGTGATTTATGTCACAGCTTAGAATTCAATGAAAACTTAAAGTGGAGAATGAAGTTGTTGATCCATATTGGAGGTCTTGTATCTTATAAATGTAAATTTTGTCAATGGTTTGGAACACACTGGTTTATGAAATCATTAATGCTTACAATTTTGTAATCACAAGAACCTTATAAAAGTTCAACTGAATTTACGCTAGCTACAAATATGATGTTGCTGTTATAAAAAAGTACCTAACTACATAATTCTTTTACCATGATGTCTGGTGTCTCGCTGGCCTAGAGGATGCATGACTATGACAGAGCTTTGTTCAGTCTTATTTACACCATGGTGATGTCATTTTCTTTTGTCTCCGTCTCGACAGTGATCGTGGTATTGTTCGCGGCCCTCCGGCGGCAAAAGAAAAAGGAGCCTTTGATCATCTCCAAAGAGGACGTGAGGGACAACGTGGTCAGCTACAACGACGAGGGTGGCGGAGAGGAAGACACGCAGGCCTTCGACATCGGAACCCTCCGTAACCCCGAGGTCATCGATACCAACAAACTCCGACGGGACATAATGCCCGAAATGCTGTTTCCGTTCCGCCGCACGTCCCCGCTGAAGGACAACACGGATGTCAGAGACTTTATCAACGGACGACTGCAAGAAAACGACTCGGACCCCACGGCGCCCCCTTACGACTCCTTGGCTACCTATGCTTACGAAGGCAGCGGCTCTTTGGCCGAGTCTCTGAGCTCGCTGGAATCGGCCGCCACCGAAGGGGACCAGGACTTCGATTATCTGAGTCACTGGGGACCACAGTTCAAAAAACTGGCGGATATGTATATAGGGCAAGAGTCCCAGAGAGAGACTTAATACTGGATATGCAACGCAGCGCACTTGAAGATCTCAGAGCACTAAATGAACACATACTTACTGAAATCTCCCCCGTTCTCTGCTGTGTGACGCATACAAAACTTGAACTACTGGCAACTTTTCACATAGACATGCCCTCTTCTCTTTTCCTGCTCCTTCATTCTGTCTTTTTTAACTTTGTCCTTCCTCCTCTGGTCTATCTCTCCTTCTTTTCCCCCTTCAAAAGAATCAGTAAAGATGCCTTTTAAGTGTAGGGATTTGTTGTAATCAATGGTGTGGACAATGTGTTTTATAACCAAGGTGACTGATAGTAGCTTTCTACACTATCGATGTTTATGGCAAAAAAACCCAGAAGAAAACGATTTAAAAAAAGCTTAGCTTTTATCGCAGACCAAGTCTAAAATAGGTGCAGTGTGTGTATAATGTTTTACAAGTATGATCATTGTGTAAACTACTTGATATCTCTGTTAAGAGGCAGTTTTCCTGTGGAAGGTTTATATGGGTTCTGTCAAACTGTGGATTCATTTCAGCTCATAGAGTTAGAACTGTACAATGAATTGTGTATTTGTAGAATATCGGTCATTATGTTCATGTCGTTTGAATGCTGTCGCATTGTTTTATACAGTATTTATATTTTTATACTTATTTTGATAATAAAGTTTGTAAAATCTTTTCTCTTCATGGCATGTTCTTCTTTGTAAGACGAATGTGAAGTGGCTATTCATTTTGAAAGACAGTATTTTAGAGAATTCAAATGGTCTATATCTTTTACACATCTGTAACGTCTTTTGGTTAAAAAAATGCAAGTACATAAAAATCTTTGAAGTGCTTGCCCGGATTCACAACGGTAAGCATATAATAATGATTTTACTAGAATTGTCAGTTTGACGTCATTTGACAAGACGCATAAAGTAACCTGCAATTCTATGTTTCAAACAGAGATGGCGATATAGAGGCAAAAGTTACGAATTGCAGTTCTTTAATGTTAAAAATAGAAGAAAGTAGTAAAAATTCAGTAACCAACAGCATCCTTAAACACTATCCACCTAAAGTAGTTTAATGTTATAAAGACCAATGTTAATATCGCCTACTGCATTTAATTAAACTCTTCACAGATTAAAACATTCTAATTATCAAAAATGTAGTTAAAGCCTGCGTCTTTATCGTCTAGACCAAGTGTTTTTTTTTCCAAAACGTTTCTATTAATAAAATGGACAAATGATGTAGTTTAAGGGATGGAATAAAAGATTAGGTTTGTGATATGATTTTGTCCGCAGGCAAAGCTCCAGCATGTCCATTCTCATTGGTGTGTAAAGACCTCTGACTGCAGTCATGGCCGAGCCAAGGTAGAATATAATTGCCATTTTATTTCATTAACTCCAGACCGCTATTACATGGGTAAGGTTAACAGAGAAATAAGCATCTATTAGAAGCAGAAGTGCCCTATTTTCAATGCTGACCTTGAATGGCTCAATAATAAAAATCTTTCTTTTGTCGATGTGACTTACAATCGTTTTGCAATGCCGAAACAGTTCTTCAGCTTTCCCTCAGAGGAACTGTAAAATTTGTGACCTTCACTTCCATTGGTCAGGGGCACTTCCTAGTCGAAATATTAAAATGTAAAAGTGAAAAATTAAAATGCATGATGATGTTAAAAATGACACAAAGCTCCCACTTTCTTGACCGTAGTTTCCAGGCTCATAGTACGCGTGCGGGTAACTTCTAAACACAACAAACCGATACAAAACAAACCAAAGAACAGTTATAATCTAATTGTGAAAGCAGAAAGAGCTTAAAACTGCTGAGAGAAGCAACGGCAGAAGTAAAGACATTCTGCTGGTGCTTGCACATATATAGTGTTACACACCCGTACGCTTTTATCTTCTCATGCTAAAACATTGTTCAAAGAGTTCACCTTCCCAATCTCCTATTGGTGGAACCACTGGCTCTACCTTTACCTCAGATACAAGAGGAATTGCTTTAAAGGCAGAAACGTTGCAATTGAGATGCATTACTATAGGTCAGAAGATTTTGAGACATAAAGGATGTTCTATAAAGATCGAAGACATTATTGAAATTCACAACAATGTTTAGAAGCCAGCATGGGGAAAAACCGAAACAAATGAAACCATTATTAAAATACATTAAGAGTACGATTGTATAGTAAATAATCTGGAGTTGGGTAAATTTGAGTAAAACTGAGTTCATATCGAGATCTTCAATCATTTTGACTTTTGATTGCAGATTTGGCAAATCTCAGTTTGTGACATTGTTGAGATTTATGGCTCTATTTCTCACGAGGAATATCTGAGACACAAGTTTCCATTTGCTCTCCGTTTAATCCCAATGAAGCCTAGGAGAATTGAACATATCAGTGCTTTTCTTTCTTATGAGTAGAAGTACACAAATAAAAGGGTTAAACAGGATTATAACCTTGTTCACATTCCATGTATCCACTAAAAGGCAAACAAACCTTTGGTTTTCACTCCACAGTAAAAGTAATGAAAATAATACTACAAAAGAACATTAAATATAGAATAGCCTACATATTTTCGCTCCTCCTGGCCACTATTGTATTATTAGATGACATGATGTGCATGGTTGCAGGTGCACTAAGGTTTATGCAGGTGCCCGGCAGTACATTTTTACTACTGTCTCACGTGCCGGCTAAAGATTTCAGAGGCACCATAATCATTTACCTCCAACACTCACTCCACAACTCAATCCGAGCAGGAGATGTAAATCTAGCCTCACTTCACTTACACTAATGCATCAAAAGCGTGATATCACTAAACACGATCCACTTTTCATTTGATCAATATCTCCTGACTGGCCATTTGTGAAGATATTTTCTCTGCAAAAATACCGAGCTGCTCTACCATTTTAGTTCTGAAGTGTTCTAGTGTTTCTGCAGTCTCTTAAAAAAAAAGCATAATCTCCCCTACAGTCATAACTGAACATTGAGCAGGGGAATGCAGAAATATATCCATTCCACAGAAAAAGCCATTTATCCATCATATAGAATAACTTCTGTCTCGGCGTGACTAATACATTCTCCCACACACTGTATGTAGACCGACCAGAAAAAGACAATGAGTACAATGAATTTGTTTTAACATAAGTTATTATGTACACTCATTATATACAAGTCCCTGTATGTATCTTTCAGCTGTTCACACAGTCACATGGATCAAATATTTTAGTACTATGGCCCAAGTTATATATTTAATATAAATTATAGTGCAATTCAGACCGGGGCTAGTTGTCACAAAGGCTTTTTCACATGTGTTCAGTGTGAATGCTCCAACCTAACATGGATAACATAACAAAGTATAGTTAAAGGTATATTTCAAGTATAAACAATAAATACTACAAGTATAATGTTAAGTTTACTTAAAGAAAACTTTGATTGCAGTATAAAAACTAGACGTTTACTGACAATACTTCAAGGTGTACAAAGTATTGAATATTTCAAAGTTTTGAAACCAGTACAAATCCAAAATGAAGTTAGTCGTGTCTTCAGAGTTAACTACTTTTACATTTAAAGAAAACTTTAATATTATATTTAAAATATTGTGTATATTTTTATAAACCACAAAGTGGGCCAATTTAGTCCCACGTGGTACACTTACAAGTACACTACTGCTACATTGATAACGACGACATTGTATACTTGGTATACTTAGATAAAAATAAACTTGAAGTACACTAAGAGTAGAGTACCCTTACATTCACTGATGTAAAAAAGTGTGACAACTTGCCCCGGTGTGAATATCCAGTATCCTCACTGACAACTCATTAATGTAATCTTTAAACACCATCTAACTATTAACCCCACTGGCCATCTCTGAAATGAACGTCTAAGTATGATGCTTAACCGGTGAACAGGCAAGACGGCTTAAAAAAACAATCATACTAATGGAGGCCATTTCATCAAATCGCATGATATCACTGCACTTTAATGTTCCATTTAAATGACTATAATCCACCCGCAAAACATTTATCCATTTGAACGCCGTAAACCGTACACGATTGCAATCAAGCGCCATCCAAATTAAAAAACACACCACGCCTGACCCCTGCACAACATTCGAATGTGACCAATGAGTCACAGAAGAGCCGTCACACCTGGAGGGTTTGTTGGTGCATCTGCTCGTGCGCTCGAACTGTATTTTGTGCTCGTAAAGGGCGCGCGGCGACCCGACGCGACCATATCTGTAAATTAAACCTGAGGTCAAGGTGAACGCAGACCAGACAGGCTGTCAGCGAAGATTACCCCCGGCCGATGATCTAAGAGCGCTCTCGAGCTATTGGGCAGTCTGGTGCCAGAAATGTGTCGTTAAAATCCGAAATGACCAAGCGACGTCCTCTTCTCCTTCTCGTGCCCTTATCTTTCAAAGAGGGGCAGCCGTTCTCCGCTGCAATCCAAGGTAATGTACTTATAATGGATGTTGGAATGTGACTCTCTGCTCACGCAGACCGTGTCTATTTCTCATGAACCCCTAATCATCAAACAGTCTACCGCCTGAATAAGACTAGAGACCATTTTACCATAATGACAACAGGGAAAGTTCTGCTGCCGTAAATTTTGTATCTAATTGAGATCATTTGTCTTCGATAACATTTCAAATGAGCCTTAATGATATTGAGCAGCAGACAGTGTCACATTAAAAGCTCTTAAAACACATGTGGAGGAATCATTAATTCTTCAATCAGAAGAGAAAAACGCCGCCATTAGGTTGCCAAAGCACGCAGACGTCTGTCAAAGTCACGACTTTTTAATTTCTCCGGATGCTCGCCACCGACGGGGCGAAACTTGACGCGAGGATTGACTTCTCATTGTGTTCGAAACTGTTTAATCGCAGTGTCCATTGCGAGCGGGGCGCCGGGGCCTCACACGGGGAGCTATTTGGAGAGTCCAATGACCCATGGACTGCAATGAACTGTGGGAAAACGCCTGCGGTCCGAAGGGACGCCGCATCGTAGCGTGAAAGATCCCCACACGCATCAATCATTTGGAGCGCTCGCTGGTACAAAACTAGTACATTGTTTGTTCTCCAGAGTCACGTCAATGGAAAAAAACATCATTTAAGATTTTCATTTCTGTTGCGCTGGCAGTCCCAGAGTTAACTGTTGGAGGACGGTCAAACGCGTTCGATAAGATGTCAATTACCGCACGCCGTAATCCGATTGGAGGATGTAGGTTTCTATTACCGGAGGCCATTTTGGAGCGCCGCTATTACCTGTTGAGTCAGCAAGGACGGAAACGTGTAAAGCGAACACCTTCTCTGCTCGCTTACGTGATTCAGTGGCGTCAGCTATTCGAAATGAGCGCGTGTGAACCGGCAGGTGCGAGGCTGTGACCCACCAGGCTACAAAAGATCGATTGACAGGTATCTCTTTGATATCACCCAGTTTAAAAACAGTGTCATCAGCATTTCACATCTGTGCCTGTTCATTTCTAGAAGGCTTTCTCGGGCTGTAGGATGTAAGACACGCCGCTTTTGTTCTTAAGACTTTCTCTTTAGTCTTTGCTGCATTAAATAGGAGTATTCTGCTGAACATTTTGGTAGTTAGCGAGATCTGATTTCCCCCAACTTTCTGCAGCTCATTATAAAACCACTATTCAGAATATGTTCTTGCATAACATAGCTTAGTACTGAAAAAAGAAATACGGTAACAAATATTTTGCGGGTTGGGGGGATTTTTAGCCTGGAGGCAACACTGCATGACAATGAAAATAAATTAGTCATTGAGTTTTACTTTGCTAATGTCAGAATACTAAAATTTTCAATTGTGTTAAACTTCACACTAAGATGCTACATTACACAATCTTAAATAATCGACTTCTTAACTTTTTACATATAATTGTACTTATACTGTATGTTAGTTTCATTTGCTTCAATGATGGACAATGTATAATAGCAACATGTACAACGTTTTCTATAGTAGCTGTCCACTTTGCACAATATCACAAAGAATGTGTCTTTTTTAAAAAGCTCACTGAATGTACATATTCCTACAGAAAATCACAAATCGCTTTGTGGCTCAAATGTTTCTTCTAGACAGCAGGGTTTCAGAAGAGATCTCAACAATGTCTCACACTGTGCTTAGATCTGCCCCGATATCAACGTGTGCGATAAAAAGTCATATTGAGATTTCAGACATTTCACATCACATATTCAAAACCTGTATGCGTCTCTTTTCTTCTGTGGAATACAAAAAAATATTTTGAGAAATGTCTCTGTGGTTCCGTACAATAGAGGTCAATGGGGGACAATGTTGTTTGGTTATCAACATTCTTCAAAATATCTTCTTTTGTGTTGTGCTTAAGAAAAAAGTCATACTGGTTTGGAATGACATGAGGGCGAGTCAATGATGACAGAACTATCACTTTAAGTTCCATTCTCTTACTGCACATCAACAGCTGTCTAGTTTGTTTTCATCTACGGAAAAAGTTGATTCTTCAAACAGACATGAGAACTCCATTATGTCTCCTGGGCTCCAAAAAGAGCAACATTTGAACAATCAGATTTTTCTTAGGATATTTTTTGAAAAATCAATAACAATGCTTTTCAGAAGGCGGTTCTCGAGAGCAAAAAATATGCAGCCTCCACACGCCGCACCATGCCAGAGAATGATTCAAACGATGCCAGGATGCAGCATGCCCAAAAAAGCCTTTTTATGGGTTTATCCTTTATTACAAAACCATTTCATTGCAATCTCATTTGTATCTTGTACGGTCCTTGAAAATGAAAATAAGTTACCATACAGTCAAGGGAACAGTGTTACATATGTTGTGGGTGAACGGATTTGCCATGGACTTAATAATGCATGTCACCACTTGGATTAGACACAGATAGATGCAAAATGACTCAGAAGGCAAAGGGCGGATTATTGATTAATAATGCAAGTCTTATCTGATTTGCCAAAATAAGTTAGTCACCTGAGACGAAAAGGGCATCTTTAAGAGAAATGAAAAACAGAAAAGGGAGAGATTAATCGAATGATTCTGATGTTTTACAGGGTCGTGCCACAAACAGGTACTCCAGCATGAGCACGAGTGGACGTGATGAGCAGAACAACACCCAGATGTAGGATTTATCATTTGAGTCATGCGGGCTGAATGTCCCACAGGATGTACTCATTGCTTTTTTAAAATCCATCTTAAAAAGCAGCCCAGCTCTCTGGAGACTGAGAGGCTAATAGTCAGGTAGGGGCTCTCGAGGTTTTTTGATATGACGATAGCAGCCTAACAAGCTACACAGGGCACTGCGGGTTGTGTTGATGGCGTTCCGACCAATTTGGGATAACAGTTTGATGGATTTTCAGACTCTCAAAAAGGTCTTGCCGTTATATATTTATGTCTGGACGTACATTTTTTCCATCTCGGCACCAAGTAGTGGTTTTGTTGTGGGTACCGCTAAGGGTTGTCAACTCTTAAGTGATACAGGTATGTGTAAAATAAAAGGAAATGCAATAGAACTTCTTAAAAGACATAGCGTCATGGGAGAGAAACAATATAACAATGTTGTATGGCGGTCATTATTGAATGCCACTTTTAAATGCAATTTACTCCATAAAAGTCCATAAATCTAATATACAGAGAACTTGGCAATTACTCAGTGGGAGCGGCCAGTACTGAGCACCGGCGAAAATGCATTCAGATAAAGCACTCAGCGTCTCCATAAAACGCACGCTTGCCAAAGTGAGAGAGCTTTGTAACTTTATCTGTCTTAGCTCATAAAAAGATTTTATATTTGGCACTTAGATTTGTGAGGTCTGGTGGACCTTGACTTTCTTACTAAATTCTGACCTACTCTAAACTATTATGTCTAAAAATATGTATATATGAGAAAACCTGTCTTTCACTTATTAGGAGCTTAACATATCCTTCAGCCTTGACTTGATGTAGGGCCCTATGAAATATGTTTCATTTTTGACACATTTTTTTTTATTTTTAAGGATTCTGTTTTACTATATAAGAGTATATATTTGCCCACACGAATAAATACTTCAATATTTTACTCATAAAACAACTTTAGAAAAATACCTAGATGTTACAGTGTTTTTGAACCTTAAAGAAACAAAATACATAAAAATGGCATGCTCATATAAACCATATCTTAGGGTGCGTTTACACTTGGCATTAACATGCGATCTCGGTGATCCGAACAAGCAGATCGGATCTTCAGACAATCAGGACACAGCGCGTTTACACTTGTCAACAAGTGGCTTCCACATCTGGATATCTGATCGGATCTCTATAGTTTCCCGCCCATTATTTTAATAAGCCCGCTATTTAAAACTAGCCCCGGTGCGGGGAGATTTCACACATACGTATAACGGGGAGGATGAGCGTGTTACAGATTTGATACGCAGCCATGTTGAACTCGAGGCAGCGGTGGGCAGTAAACCGCGGTTAAAACGATTAATGATCTTATATGTGAAAGTATAAGCAGAGGACGTTTGTAAAATTACACAAGCTTTTGTACTTGAGCTGTGGCGGGTTTCACTCGCGCGTGCACGCACACACATACACACAGACTCTAACGGTGTTTTTAAACACATCATTTGTTTATTCATGTCACAGACACATAAAATAATCACATAGGCCGAAGTTACTATAGCGACCACTTACATCGTTCTCGTCTATTTGGGTTGGTTCGGCTGAAAGTGACAGCGCGTCATTTCTTTGTCTGCGCCCTAAATAGCGTGTTTACCGACATCAGCTATAAGCAACACTATACAATCTCGTTCGGTGTGTAAATGATATACGGTGTGTATTCAGAGCTCCGTTTCAAGCTGCGCGGCTGCCGCTTCTGTCTTCCGGGGACGGTACGAGACACGGCAGCAGCCCTCGGGACAGCGGGAAAACGGAGAGTATTACGCCGTAGGCTATACAGTAAACACGCACACACACAAGTAGCCTATGTTGGAAACAAGCTGGTATAGTGTTGCTATTCGTATCTGTGACATGAAAATAAACAAATGATGCGTTTAAAAACACCAGTGGCGCTATGTGCGAGTAAAACCCGTTCGTGGTAGTCACAAATTGCCTATGTGATGATAAAGCTGAAGTGGTCAAGAAAACATCTCGTGTGATTTGATAACATTCCGATCAGAAGCGCTTTTACACTTGTGTTTTCAATGTGTATGTGGACAACATCCAGATACAGGTCGCATGTTAATACCAAATATAAACGCACCCTTACATATATATATATTATATATAATTTTGCATAATTGAAATATTTTCTACTACATTTTTTATCATGTGCGTGTCATAATTAAATTTTGTTCAAGGCAACCAGACTTTTATTTTGACAGGCGCCGAAAAATCCCTTTAGTGCGTGTTTTACAATATTTACAGTAACAGTTGAAATGCTCCTATAAGGTCAACTTTAAGAGCAGCTCTGAAGATGCGGTTCATGTGTTCGCGTCCACATAAAGTGAGGCGTAGTCGCTGATAAATCCACGAGCATAGCACGTGCAGTAATTTACACGAAACCTCGCGCTGCGCGCATATTATTCACGCAGAGATTCAAGCACATTGCGTGTTTAACCTCAGCTGAATAACTACTTGCGTCGTTCATAGCACAAAGTGAATTTTATAAGCTGTTCAGCGTTACGTTTTGATTAAGAATCGCGCGTTTTCTAGGTGTGACCTCATTCATCATCACCGGACGCTGCACGATGACCTGAAGCGTTTAAAATGGAGGCGCACGCCCCACTTTATCATAATGGCCATTTTAGACCAAAGTCTTAATGGTTGAGCAAACTGTTGTATGTTTTGCCTCCATCTGTGTGAATTTCTTGGGGAAAATCTATAATTGCCGTTCTTGAATGCGGGTTTAATTTAGCTGGCTCTTCTGAGCAGCAGTAATTCACATCCATCATATCTCTCCCGTGATTACCAGATCCGCAGATGCCCGTCATGTCATTCCCGGCTTACCGCTGATGGCACGTTCAACTCGATGTGTAATTTGGGAGGTTTAGGAAGGAGAACATCGTGGTAAGGGCTGATTTGGATAATTGCAGTCTCAGTTGCCAAACCGAAGCCTTGCATTAGCGTCTCACACGCGCGGCGAGGCTTCGCAAACGGCAGAAGGTAAACAGCTCTGATATGATGAAGCTTGTTTTTATTTTGACACACGGCTATGGGTTTAAAACGACTGACGGAACGTCCTCGTGGGCTTTTAGCTTCATAAATTAAACAACAGGGTCTCGAGTAAAAGCGCTCAGACGGTCTTCAACAGGTTAAATAAACATTGAGCATTTTCAACTAGTTATTTCTGATATACGGGTGTCTTGTTTGTTTTGTGCGTGTTGGTGTTGATGTCATGACACAGACACTAAAGTCCTTAACTGTTCTATGTAGCCTTTCTGTTCTTTCCCTAGAAACAAGACAATTGATGTTTGGTTGTGTAGCGCCATCTAGTGGTGCAGATTTTCTGTTCTGTCTTTGACAGACGGCATCAGAAGTTAGCAACAGACCACAAGTTTTCAAATCATCTGTCTGTCTATCTATCTTTTGTATTGCCTTGCAGATAATTAAAGGTGTTTTTACATTATACTCAGACTACAACGTTATAACTATACCATCAATGCTTCTAACATAACACTTTTTACATTACAAACACTCAAATTCTGAAATTGCTTTAATACAGTATAAAATAATCTTTCCCTAGGATTTATGGTCACCTAGCCACAACAAATCTTGCATTGGAATACAAGATCTGCATTTTATCACAACCGTTTTGGTTGTCCTTGAATTCTTATGCTGAGTTCAGCACTGGCTTTTAAGGCGAACGCATCTTGAGAAGTGTTGGTGTGCAAACAAACGTACACGTTAGCGAGGTCACCGCAACATCTGGCACCACCAGAGAATGCCACACACATGGTGAAACATCTTGGAAACATGCAGCATCCTGGGCGGAGGTATAAGACTCCTCGGTCATCTTGGCACATTGGTCGTTACTGAGTAAGGACTAAAAATCTATATTTTTGCATTGAATGCAGAGTTCTTGAATCGATTAACGTCTGGTGAGATTATCACATGTTAAATGAAGACCGCTGCTGTGAAAAGATGATGTAAAACACTGCTGACATGTGACTAAATAGATGCTTTCAGATGAATGGCAATGCTAGAAAAAGACGTAAATCCGCAGGAGAAAGCTTTGGCTGTGTTCAGCATTTCTCCTCGGGTTTTATTAATACTGCACACAAAAATGGACAGTCGTATAGTGGAATCTTCAGTAAGATGAAAAGGATTTTTGTTAAATATTCTCAATCTTCAAAAAATATTTTGTTGTCGTATTACGCATTCAACGATGTAATGTATATTTGATATGACATTTAAAATAAACATGCAAGAGTTGAACGTGTACGTTTAATTAAAATAATCAAATCAAATAACATCACTACATTTCCTTGTAGAACGCATTAACTCAATGGAGATAAATCTATATTCCAAAAAAAATAAAACTGAACTAAATCATTTAGTTTGATTTACACACCTACAGATCCCTTGTCTCTTCATCTCTTAGATGTTGAAATAAGCCAAATAATTTACATTTTACATAGAATACGGCCAGTTGTTTGTTTCTTTTTCCTAACAAAAATAGCGGCATGTCAGTGATAACACATAAACCTGTCTGAAACATCTCAAAGAGCCCAACGTTTCTTCAATCTCGTGTCTGAACAAATACAGCTTTGGCGAAGTAAATGAATCATTTGTCACTATGAAACCCACAAAGCCGCCTGGCAAAATGAATGGCTGATGGCAAAAAATAGATCAATTAAATCTTTATAAAGCAGCCGTTTAGGAGTCCTCCTGATGGCTTTCTAGTAACACAGCCTTGATGAGAATGAATTTAGGTTTCTCCTTGACCTAGAAAGCAGGTCTCTCATTTCATGAAGTGCCTCAATAGATTTGTGGCCAGCCATTCATGAATATTGCTCTGCAATCTTTCAACTTGAAAGGTTCAGGGGGCCATGGCCATGGGTTATGACAGTCTTTTATCTTGACGGATCGAGGCTGAAAAGAAATTATGGTTTCTGCGAGGTGCCAACAGCTGGTTCTTCTGCGGTAACTAGCCAGCTCTGGCATTTTGTTCTCTTGGTAGAATTTGCGTAATTTAAATGAACAAGGTTTGGAAGTGATAGGCTTAATTCCCCTCACAGGGAGGGTTAAAGGAGATTTCTGATTAGTAGTAATTTGTCATTTACCTGACACTTTTATCCAAAGCAACTTGTGGGCAGCGACAGGCGACCCGGCTAAGTATCGTGTTCAAGGACACGATGGCCATAGTTCAGAAAACCTACATCCAATTGGACATCATCCCAGATCTGTAACCTTCGGTGTACTCCACCCCGTGATATGTCCTTTAATATACTGTAAAATGCACAGTGTGTGTTTGGCTGATGTAATGTTGTTAAAGTAGGTTTTGTGCCAGAAAACAAGTTCACTCATAAATAAAAAAATCTGTCATCATTTATTCACCATCATGTCATTATAAACCTTTTTCTTCTGTGAAATGCAAAAGAAGATATTTTGAGAAATGTTTTAGTGGTGTAATGGAAGTTATCTGCTTACCAACATTCTTTTGTGTTCTGCAGAGGAAAGAAAGCCATACAGGTTTGGAACGACATGAGGGTAAATGATGAGAGAATGTATATTTTGAACTATCCCTAAATAACGAAATAATACATTATCAAATACCACAAACCGTGCATCACAAGTTTTATTGTCTTTAGCGTATCAGTAGGAAATATCAATTTAAATTTCCTAACACTCCAAATGAAATAATTGTGATTTCATACAGACTTTTTGCCCCTCCTAGAGATCATATTTAATAAGTGAGCTTGTTTTAAAACATATCACACACAGTTGAATTGATAATGAATTCCATTAGTCCACTGAACACAAAACAATTAAAGCCAATATGAGATCAAACAATCTGTAATCACATGTAAGTAAAGTCCTTCAGGATGAAACAGTACACGCAGGGCAGTCATCAAAAGACGAATCGTTCTATTGAAATAAAAGCCCATCGCTGAATTCCTTGCAAGGCTGCAGGAAAAACACCCTGCGTTTCAACTAAGTTTTCACCCCCCTGTCATTTCAAAGGAAATACGAGAGCACCTTTCCCCAGGAGCCTCAAAGCATCCTTGCTTGAAGTAAATCTCCAGAGGGGCATCGGGGTCACAACAACACAAGCGGATCTGTATTCTATATATGTGCCTCTATACTTTAGGACTCTATACTTTATCTATCCAATACTAACCTGCAGACAGACGTGTCCCAAAGGTGACCCGAGAAACTTGCACAAGGTCACGCGAGTGAGACCATCACCTTAGCCCAAAGATTTTCCATTGCTATTGTTAAAAATGTGTCTTGCTTGAAATTAGTTGCTTCATACAAATACTAACATACAGTATGCATTCAGTTAAATATATGAAGAGTTCGTTTGCAAAGAAAGAAAAATGTTCAAAAATCATGTTTTTACTGTGCATTCCAAGTTATATCAATCAAACTGCAGTTGGGTTGTTTAGGATTTTGCTAAATAAAAAAAAATGCAGCCAACTAACACAATAAAAAAAGATTTAAAGAGTTTTTGCAAATAAACTCTTCATATAATAATACTATATAAACTAAGATGAGACAACAAGGTTGTACTTGTTAACAATTATTAATACATTAGGAACATATTATTATTATTAATAACATTATTATTTATAAATAAAATGTTTCATAATTAGCATTTACAAATCTTTGTTAATGTTAGTCAATACAAATACATATGTTATGTTCATAACATAACAAATACAGATTTTGAAAATGTATTATTATTATTATTATTATTGACATTAACTGTGATGAATAAAATGCTTTTCATGTTAACTGAGGTAGTGAAATAATGTTAAGAATTTGAACATTATTGTAAAATGTTACCTAAACTAATATGTACTGTATATTAAGTATTTGTTTTTAGATATATTTCAAGAATCAAACTGTCTTTTAAATGAATAAAAATCACACTTAAAAATATAAAAAATAAATAATTAAAAAACGATATGAAATGCATCTGTAAATGTGTCAATCTGTAAATATGTTGTGTGTACAAATAACAATATATTTATAAAAGTTTCTGCAAAGCAACTGGTCAGTTTTCCTCAGGAAGTTTCGGCCTCGGCTCTGCACCCAGCTTCCACTTCACCCCGGCTCACCTCTGTATTGTGCATCCAAATGGGCCTGTTCCATGTTCAATAACCAGCACCGACACAGCGGGAAGAACACAATGCAGTATGGCCTTTTACGGCCCCGCTGGGTATCCATTTAAGAGTCTGCATAGGGGAATGTCTGATAAACTGTTGTGTGTACCACCTTATCTCCTCCGACCAAGACCACAGACCAGATTGTATTACAACAGAGATGGTCCCCTTATACTACAAGCAGCCAAGTGCACAAACATCACACTAGAGGTGTTACTCGTCCCTCCGGATTCTCTCATTTACACACAAACACTCAGCATTGTTCTCTTCCACACCAATTTGACACATCGAATTTGGAGAACTGGAGGTGAGGCCGCAGGTAAGAAAACAGGACGATTGTGTGTGCTTAGCCCCAGGGTGGGATTCTGGACTGTGGCCATGGTCGCCACGCTTAAACAACATGCCAATCAATTGAGTCCGTTACGGGTTTCAATGCAGCATTATGAGAAACGCTAAAGGCCAACCATCCTCCGTATGTGTGGGCTGTCCATTGGGAAAGAGTTTTTAGGAGCCCATCATAGGAGATGGATTCTACCCAGAGATCGAAACGTGTGCCTTCTGGCGATATGGATCACCCCAGACACACATTGTCATCAATTTACCCACCAATCCAGATATCTTGGATGTGCTTTGTACATTAGGACTTTTTATATTTATTATAAACGTTTGAGAGAGTTGGTTTATCTCAAAATTATAATTCTGCAAAATTGATCTTTTTTGTAATCTCAATATTGGATCCAACGTTGCGTCAACATCAAATTTCAGTTAAACAATACTGTGGGATTAAAGGTCATTCAGACAATAATTGAGTTTAATGTCAAACCATGATAAGTTTTCTATTTAGAATTGCAAACATACCTTTAAAAGTTCTTATCTTTGAAATTGAATCTTTACAACTTCACGAACAATGATTGATATCCCTGACATGGAAACTGGAAACACCGTAAGACATGAATACTGCTAAAAATGTCATTAAAATACTATTTATCAATGTATACATTTATATACTTACGCATTAAAACTTATTTTAAGCTAAAATTAAATAAATATTTATATTTAATATAAATATACTTAAATATATTACATAAAATAACTATGACTTTAGTATATTCTTTTTTATATATATATTATTAAGAATGTATATTGACAGCAATTATGGTGAATTATGTAATTAGTTATGTTTATGAATTTAAAGCTACACAAAAAAATTTGTGCAGACTGATGATTCAGTTTGATTCATTTTCCCCCCAACAGCTACACAGGCTTTATGGCAATAATAATTACAAGTAATAAAAAAATCCATTAATATTGTTTATTTTTGGTCCCTCGTCTTTGATAAACTGGGCAAGAAAAGAGAAAATCCATTTGAGGCTTTCATTAATTGACAAACATTATGTACGCTACTTCAATAACAATGCTTTTGGGACACGTGCCATAAAGATTATATACAGTTTATGTTCTACTAGGGCTTTAATGGACGAAAGCTTAAGAAAAAGAAACCTTGAACCCAGATCACTGCAACAAAATATGTTCGTCTCAAATGAATTTTACAAAACTTTCAGGACGCCAGTAAAACACATGGCAAACAGTCCCTATGGAGAAAATAATAAATGTAAAAATCATCTAAATGAACATCTAAAAGCTTTCTGTCAGAGTTAGTTTTGTGGACAGAAAACTATGAGCTCAGTATATAACAACAGACGTCAATAGAAAATCCTCACAAACAAACAAAAACGTGGTTGTTTGTGTGTTTTCAGATGCTGTCTTTGATTTAGGATGAGTCAACGAGAAAAACTAATTCTAGCTGAGTACTTTCATTGAGTACTCCTGATGAACAGCAGATGGCAGCATATGTCAGGTTATGAGTAACTTGTGGACAATGTTTGAGTTTTA
Source organism: Triplophysa rosa (assembly GCF_024868665.1). Lineage (NCBI taxonomy): Eukaryota > Metazoa > Chordata > Actinopteri > Cypriniformes > Nemacheilidae > Triplophysa > Triplophysa rosa. Next base: position 3,533,989 of record NC_079907.1, on the reverse strand, counting down.
GAAACATCCTGCATGTATAGAAAACTATATGTAAAAGGCACAAATACTGGAATGTTTTATTCATGAAATACTGTAAATGTCAAAAGAAGACTTTACATTCAGTTGAAAAAAAGCCCTTCTGCTATTTCTATGTTAAAAAGTGACATTTTCATTGCAAGTGACTTAAACTTGGGGCCGTTCAGTTTAACCTTGTTGAAAGACGCCTCTGTCCTGTCAGACGTGTTAAAGCCCATATGTTCAGTCGTCAGTCTCTGTGCAATAATGTGTAGATTGTCTTCGGCTAATAATAGCACTGTATGTCTCCGCTCATCAAAATTAACATAAAAGGCTTGATCATCAGGGAACAAGACTACCGAGGACGTTTTCTGAGGTTGAAAATGAACAGAAAACTTAGACTGATATCACAAAAAAAGGAGAAATCCCCCGAGCCACTTACCGTGATATTTTGGAAGCAACATTTCAATGTGAATCCCTGCGCATTCATTCCTTTTTGGTAATGTCTGTAGTATCATTCCAGATGACTAATGGGACCTTAAGAAGTCAGCCAGAACGTCGATTATGTTTAGAAAATGGAAGAGCTGCATGCTTGAGAAGTATATATAGGGAATGACATTTTCAACACTCTGACGTTTGAACTTTTGATCAAATCTACTCTGTTCTTAGCTCTTTGTAAAATTCGTCTTTCAATGTGAGCATCCGAAATAACTACAAATTCTGAAAACCGTACAAGACATCATAGCCAATGTTGTTAGAATGTAATTACAAATGTAACTTCAATTATTTTAAACCCGTTTGTATGTCAGTATGTATGGTACATAATCATAATGTAAAGTACATTTTGTGAGAATATAACTTTGATATTTTTAATATCGCCTGAGTAAGGCCACGTCAATGATTGAAATCAATGTTTAGAGAGCCAACTTGCTGTATTTTTTTGTGCAAACAATGAAATAAAGTCGAAAAATCATGAAATGCACAATTTAAAACGAACGATTCCAGTATTATAAGTATACATGTAGATGATATATTTATATAAACTAAGAAAGGTAAAATGCTCTTTTAACGTTACTGCAAGTATACATTTCTGATAACTCGTAGCCAACTTTAAGAGAACGTGTAATTCCAAAGATTTACATAAGTGAACATTGTACGTTACTAAGTATATCAATATTATGGTTGCAGAAATCTCCAATGAGCCTAAAAAAATGAACACGAACTTTAATGATTGCAGCAGTGCATGATGGGAAAACACCTCACACCATATACAGAATGCAAAAGCAAACTAAGCATAGACGTTTTTTCGTCTAGAAAGAACGTCCAGCGACACCGGCCACAGAAAAAAGGGAGTCACATAGACTAGCCTCTGTCAATACAAGCAGCATAAATCATATCCATACACAGCACATGTGTCTCCATGACAAAACCCTTCTCTGAATTATTTATAACAAGAGAAGCAAATAATATTGAGCTTCCCACTGATATATGGGCTGTCGTATGAGTGCTGCCAATCCAAATAAACTGCTCCTGTGTTTTTCTTGTTTTCTTCTCACCTTGCCACATGCAAATCCTAGCACGGGTTCTAAAATTAGAGCACTGGGGATCAAGCGGTATTGAAGGTCTGACATGTTCCTCAAGTTCTCCTGCTGCCGAGTGTCATGTTTTACATTAAAGAATCATGCATATTTAATGATGAACTGTGCACGAGTGGGGCCTTAATATTGACTTGCCGCTATTTTTAGCAGCGCTCTCAGACAGCAAAATTGTTTTGAGCGAAGCCGTATGACCTTAGTATCAGCAAAGACGTGTGACTTTGTCTGCCAATAGCATTTCGGTTGTATCGTGCTCCTGTAGCTTAACTGCTAGATCTCGCCTTCAATTATTTCCCAGCAATTTCTCGTAGATATCAATGAGATTAAAAGAGAGCAATAACGTAAATTGCCCATCTCAGAAGAGATCTCAACAATGTCACAACTGAGTTCAGATTTGTCAAGTCTGCACTCAGAAGTCAATATTATTCTTGAGAATTTATTTCAAGGCCAGTCAAGACCTCAACCGAATAACACTAAATTGCTGGTGCTTTGTCTGATTTATGTGCTAACATCATTCGATCGGATGTAAAACTTCGGTCTTTATTTAAAACATCTGACACGATCTGAAAATGTGATATTGATTTTATACAATCATTCAGTAAACCATGAGTTGATAAGTGATTTTTAGACACAATTACAAACACACGTTTTGGGGCCAGTCCCAAACAAATCTGGACCAAATCCGAACTTTTGTGCGTTTCTGAGCAACAAATTTCGCGACTGAAAATGCTTAGAACGCATTATTCTCATGGTGACTTTTCTGAATTATGTCTTTCTAGTGTCATGTGGATCTTAGTCTCATCTTGGTCTCAGTTTATGTGATCTAGACTACAACACTAGTAAATGAATAGAAATAAAAGAAAAAATGTCAAAGTGGGTTTACAGACAGAAAGTTAAGCGTTCTATTTTGCTATTTTTAAACAAGCGTTACATTTGTGCTGGCTTATGAAAGTGCATAATTATCTTTCATTTATATACAACTAAAAATATCTACATACATTTGTTAACTAAATGTTAAGCTCTGTACAAGAGTCCAGTTTAATTGGCTGAATTTATAGCTCTCTTTGGAATTGATCTCCAAAGCACTGGAGAGATGCAAAAAAGTTATTAAAAAACGCATTAAACAATCTGATCAAGAATATGTACATTTAAAAACTGTAATTAACATCCTGCTTGCGTTGCAGTTTGTAACATCAACAAACGAAACCACACCAAACTGTGTTTACAATTTATTTGGGTCCATGTGAACCATGCAATCATTTCTATATAAAGCAAAAACACAACCCATTCTAATCCTCCCGAACTATTTTTCTGGCTCAATCCCGACTAGATCTTGTTTTTAGATGCAACATTTGAGGTAAACCGACTAGTTTCTTGAATATTTATAGCTATTCTGCTTTCTTCAGACCAGAAGTCCCTGTATTTCAGTCTGCTTTGTTCAGTTTTGCATAGACGTTTTTTTTGGAATAACAAAACCCAACGGATTGCGAGAACGAAAACCTTTGTGTATAACCGTGTCTGCTTTTTTAAAACGAGCCTTTTTACGGTTAACCTGTTGCCCACAATGGCTGCAAACCTTGAGAAGTCTCACTCGTGACATGTCCCCAGCCTATAAATCCGAGCACGTGGACGGGCCTGTGCAGAATATTGATTCGCCTCGTGATTCGGAGAAAAAAGCACATCTGTAATATGTGTGAAATAGAAAAGCGTTGAGAAAAAGTTGATCAAGGGTCGTGAAAATGAGAGCCGTGGATGGATTAGTCACACCATTTGAAAATAAACATCAACAGTATCTAAAGCCGATGACCTGGGTGGTCGATGACAAGATGAGCAGAATGTACGAGTCGATTGTTTGGTTTCTCTGACAACCGAGACTTTTATTAACTCATATTGACAAGCAAACTTTTCAATCGATCAGGCTTATTTACAAGAAAGAAGTGCCGTATATCATTAGAATGAGTAACAGTGCATTCATTTATTACTGTCAACATCAATGTTTGTTTAACCCACTTGCAGGTACATAATAAACAAGATTATGTGCATTAATGTACTGCACGGGCTCAGTTCGTGACTGATGCACGCTGGTCTGGTCAGACCAGAGATCTGCTCAGTTTCCGTTTCAACCTGCATGTAAAATAGCTGGAGGGTAATGTCTTGAAATCTCCCAAAACGCACACAACGTGTGGTAGCATCGAGCACACTTGAGTAAATAACAGATGCTATGGGTTCCAGGTAATGCTTAGAGGAAATTGAAACAATTTGTTGGATCTTTCAGACTGTTGGCACACCATTTAAAGGGCACAAGGTTGCTGCCTGCAATGCAGCAGAACAGCCTCTGAGGTAAATTAATTATTCGTTATATTGAAAAGAACGTCTATAAAATCGCTCACAAAGCTGCAATAACAAAGACATTCTGTGCACTTTGAATTACTGGTGTAGGATTTATGGCGTAAGATTATTATAACAATACGAACAATAGGCAAGCAATTCAGTTTAATGGAGTTTCAAAGCATACGTCTTTAAAGTGGCTGCCATGAGGCTAAATCACATGAGCAATGAAGTGGCATTTATCAGTGGCCTTCGGCTTTCTTATTCGTTTTCCCCATAGAGATTTCAAAACATTCTGTAATAAAGAGTTCTAAGCATTGAACAGATACCGTCAGCTCAACCTCAGGAGTGACGTCATCCCACAGACTGTAAAAAAAGATGGGCAGCGTGCCTAGGCCTGCGCAGAAGGAGCCAGGAGGCGGAGCCGCGGTCACTTTCGCCCAAACTCTGGCACGCTCCAATCAACCACGCCCCCTGAACTTCTCATTTGACTGCCCTACACCAAACGGCTTGCTAAAATGAGGTCAATACAACAACTAACGTTAGAAAAATCGAAAATGAATAGTTGGTTATATCCTCAATCTCCTCTCGAACCTCCGAAAGTCTGCTCAGAGAAGCTGTCAATCAATCAAAACGACGCTCCCCGTTTTTACAGCATCAAATTACTAGCTAAAATCAAACTTATCACAAAAACAAACAATTGAACATATATCAGCGTGATAACAACTACCCAGTTAAATGATCAAAACCATCTTTCGTAAAATTGTCCCGGAAGTGTAGTTTTTCTTTTTTTACTCAAGTCCCATTGGTTTACAGGGAGAGGGAGGGGTTTATGACCCGTACCTCAGCCAGCCATCAGGGGGCGACCAAAGAGCCCACAGCTTCACTTTTCTCAGGACGTGTGAGGCACACCCGGCGTCATCCTTGGAGGAGTCATCCAACTGCAATATGAAAGACTGACAACACGACAATCAAAATCAAGGTTTGAACAAGATTGTTGAACTTTTCCTAAATACATGTAGAAATATGACTGAATAAGTGAATATGAACTAGTTTCTTTGAAGTATTTGAGGTCTGAAAAAACACAGAGCATCTTTTCTGTTATTTTGATCCGTTTCTCCAGTTTTTATTTTCTGCAAATATCATTTTTATTTGAACTTTGGTCGAAATATTGTTGGTAGTTCACAAAAATGATAATTTTACCTAAACACATACAAATGAATAGTAAATTCAGAAAAACTGAAAATACTAATTTGCCCTCCGAACATCATGTTTGGCCACTATTGTACTATTGTATGTGTTTTTCTTAGGAGTTTGTTCTTAAAATACACATTCACAGTGGTTGCTTTACAGAATGACGAGAATAGATTTGAAAAGCGAGAATGTTTCAGCGAGTGTTAACTGTGGCATATTAAAGATCAGAAGCTGTAATTGGAGAGATGGCAGATGTTAATTTATAGGCTGATTAATTTGTGTCATACAGAGAGAGAACAGATCCACAAACATTACTATCATCAGTTTTATTACTGGTGTGTCTGTTTATTGTGTACTAGAGGAATGAAGGTCTGTAGAGAGAGGTTAGGACAGAAGTCGTGCACACATTGTGCGGTTTGCTCAGGGATCGTAAAAGAGTTCTTTCGTTACGAATCACAGCGTACGCTCGGGTTTACAGAGTGAGATCATCTTCTATTGATATCATGTCTTGTAAATAATAGTTCACTGCAGTGCTTGTTTTTAATGATTCTGCTTCAGAAGACACATTTTAGAATATGGTGACCCAACACAGTTCCAAATATTATCATCATACAAAGCAAAAATAAACAAAACACTGCAGTGTATTTATCAATATAAACATGAACGCGGGCAGTGTTGGGCAAGTTACTCTGAATCTATTTATACTATTTCAAGGGAAAAGTAATTAAATTACAGTAACTAGTTACACCCAACACTGAATGCAGGTGATGATATATTTATGTTAGGTTATTTATTTATGTCCATGGCTTTTTAGGAAGAAGGGATGTAACACAATCTGTCCATGTCGCCGTCTACTGAAGCTTCATCTTGTGATAGCTTCCAGGTGACAAGATATTGGCAAGGTACAACGTTTTGTAAAGTTTACATTTGGCCTTTGACATTGACGGCAATAAATAAGATAAATAGCAAAAAGAAACTATGCACTATTTATGGGTTAGTTGCATTTCATTATTTGCGTTTAACCATTTTTTCCCCGCTGTCAGATCAGATCTCCGACCCAGTGTTGTGATCTTCAGTTGAGATCAGGAGTTTGCGCTTTCATTTTGTCTACTCGTGCAAAATAGCGGAGAAGTTAAGGGAGAAAAATTGTTAACAACAGTATATATTTGTGTATTTCTGTGTACAAAATTTGCTTTTATGCATGCATAACAATAACAGTCCATCTCACGTAAAACCATTCACAGTCTCTCAAGCCATATTTTTCATCAAAAGTAATTAACAATTTGTATAGATTATATCAATATCCCGTCACATTTCTCATTTCAGACTCAAGCGTGTAAATGAAGACACGTCCCGCACTCACGTTCATTGTTATCTACGTTCAAACAGGCCGCAGCTGATGGGAAACAAGTTCGTCCTTCAAAGCAACCCCAATAATACCACGCAATAAATTCACCACACATTCCCCACATCAAGACCGGCATTATTCGTCGTTTAGATAATGCTTTTTCAGAAGGGGCAATGCATTGATGGACAGGTATGGCAATTACAATAATGGAACGTTGTTTGAAGAAATCAGCGGTGCCATTAAAGTGGATCTGATGCGCTCTGTCCCGCTGCAAATCTCTGCTTTACTTCTTCTTATAGATAGCAGCCAGACTACAGGGGCTCTTTAAAATATGACAATTATGTTTTTATATATTTAATAGTGTACACACGGTTTAGTGAGAATGGAGTGCAGATATTTCGTGTTGAACCTCCAAGAACATGTTGTGGAGAGATAATGATTTAATCACAACCTACACTTGCATTAAAGGAGCAATGTGGAGATTTTAGCGGCATCTAGCGGTGAGGTTGGGAATTGCAACTAACGGCTCACTCCACCGCTCACCCCACCCTTTCGAGGCACTACGGCAGCTCTCACAGGACAAAGATGTTGTCGCGTTTTCACTTCTTTGCTGAAGGAAATCGTGTATTTACGAAACGCGCTCTGTAGAGCAGTTTGTCCGTTTAGGGCTACTGTAGAAACAACATGGCGAATTCCATGTAAGAGGACCCGCGGTGTATGTAGATAGAAATAGCTCATTCTAAGGTAATAAAAACACAACACTTTATACACCTCTGAAGACATAGTGATTTATATTATAATGCATTTCTGTCAATAGGTCCTCCAAATAATGACACACAGCACCTTTATGTTTGATTACAAAATCCAAGTCATTATAATGTCCTTCTCCATGTAATGAAATAACACACCGAAGCAGAAAAGGATTAGCTGTGTACCCTGCCGGATTTACGTGCCTGCTGTCAAAGCAAGTCCGTCCACTCTGACCCCGACAGCCCCCATCTTGGGGGGTTACCATGGCAACTGTCACCACATTCCATACCTTTCCGAGCAAACGAAGCCAAATGGCCTGGACTGCTGGCATGGGGCATTCAATTTTCCTTACCAACTGTGTGCGTGTCGTGGGCGAGAGACACCGACAGACATGGAGAGAGAAAGAGATCATAAATCTTGATGTTGCACAACTGTGACACCTTGCAGTAGCCACAATCGATACTGATGCATTCAATAGTGGCACAGAGCAGGTGGCAAATACTCACAAAAGACACTAATCTAGACTACCTGTGCTTAAAGGTGTACAAATAGAACGCAATCTTACGTAGAAATCAATAGAAATACATTTACATTCATGCATTTGGCAGACACTTTTATCCAATGCAAATTTTATGTTCTGCATGGGATGCAGAGCATCATCAGTCGCTGAATATGATGTGAAAAGCATAGGCTATTGGCGAAACATTTGAAAGGATGTTTTTTTACCGACTTACTCAATATAGTTCATTACAAGACAATCCAGACAATGTACACATCCACCCCGGACGGTCATTACCAACAGATTAGCACCATCCTAATGAGCGCAAGAATCTGTGTGTCCAATGTCAAGGGTCCCCCTGCGGCTGCAGGATCTGTCTGTACACAACACATCGATGAGATTAGCAGATAACATTTACTCATGGGAATCTGAAAGGGCTTGAGACCAATTCCCCTGACAGAAAGACTATATGGGTCAGTCATCTGTGTTTTAAGGTAGGTTTATTTTTTATTTTCTCACGGACAACAATTTTTTCCACCGCCGTGAACTTTAAAAGTTGAGGCCGGCTATGCAGGTGCTGGTCATATAATTAGAATATCATCAAAAAGTTGATTTATTTCACTAATTCCATTCAAAAAGTGAAACTTGTATATTATATTCATTCATTACACACAGACTGATATATTTCAAATGTTTATTTCATTTAATTTGATGATTATAACTGACAACTAATGAAAATCCCAAATTCAGTATCTCATAAAATTAGAATATTACTTAAGACCAATACAAAGAAAGGATTTTTAGAAATCTTGGCCAACTGAAAAGTATGAAGATGAAAAGTATGAGCATGTACAGCACTCAATACTTAGTTGGGGCTCCTTTTGCCTGAATTACTGCAGCAATGCGGCGTGGCATGGAGTGGATCAGTCTGTGGCACTGCTCGGGTGTTATGAGAGCCCAGGTTTCTCTGACAGTGGCCTTCAGCTCTTCTGCATTGTTGGGTCTGGCATATCGCATCTTCCTCTTCACAATACCCCATAGATTTTCTATGGGGTTAAGGTCAGGCGAGTTTGCTGGCCAATTAAGAACAGGGATACCATGGTCCTTAAACCAGGTACTGGTAGCTTTGGCACTGTGTGCAGGTGCCAAGTCCTGTTGGAAAATGAAATCTGCATCTCCATAAAGTTGGTCTTTAAAATATAATATACAAGTTTCACTTTTTGAATGGAATTAGTGAAATAAATCAACTTTTTGATGATATTCTAATTATATGACCAGCACCTGTATATCTCAGGAGATGGAGGGCCCAGTTATCAGACCCTCATGAGAACATCTGTTAAATGCCTGATTGAAAGAAAAGTTCTTCACTTTACCCCAGCACACATCTTTTCTGCTGACTTTGCTTTAAAACTGAGGATCTAAGAGAGAGTGATTTTAAAGAATTAGTGGTGCTTGCTATCGGTCATGCTTACTGTTGTGTTAACTCTGACGATTGAAATTCAACGCATAACTTCCCCTATCGTTTGTGGTATATTTCAAGTATATACAGCTGTTGTCAAAAATGAACAGTACATATACCTTGCAGAATTTTTTTTGAAAATTTATGAAAGATAAGAGGGGTTTTACAAATGAAGTTAAGTGTTGTAATTTAGTACTGTCCTGAACAAGTTATTTCACATAACAGATGTTTACAGAATAACTACATATATACAATTTAGGGGAAGCTTCAATACATTCAATACAATACACAAAACTGGGTCCACAATATAATACCGTAGTATCAAAATATTTTGAAGAACACACACAAAAAAAGCTGAAATCTGAACAACAGATGTATTTCAAAAGCATTACGAATTGACAATAACATTTTTGTTGTCTACAACATTAAACCTTACAATCCTTAAAATCTTTCACTGAAAAAATAAAACTGAATTTTACAATAAAAATAAAATAAAACATTAGGATACTAAACTCCTGAGCGAGAACTCTAAGAATAAGAATAAATTATACAAAATAAATATATAAATAATAGCTGAGCTTCAGTTTACACCCCAAACTGCACGACACAACTACAATCCTTTTAATACATCTTTTTAAAAATCCACTAGAATAAAAGGCCCTTTTCCAAAGTTGGACATCACATTTGCCCACTATTGTATACAATATACATAGACCACAACACACGTAAACTTTAAAAAAATGCCGACCCACAGTTGGATCAAAAATGCCGACCAACCGAACTGTTGGGTTGTAAATTAACCAATGCTGGGTTCTTTTAACACATCGTTGGGTCAAATACAAACATTTTCTGGGTGAATCTAACCCAATGGCTGGGTTTGTCCCTTTTTGACCCAACGCTGTTGAAAATAAAATAAATATGCACACAAAATAAACAGACACTAAAAAAACGCCCTTACTATATATCCCCTAATTCCACAAATCCAGGATGTTCCACATACATAAGCTTCACAGGTTCAACACACAATGAAGGTCAAATGAAAGAATCAATCCCATCCGCCTGTGTTATATAAAGAAAAGTACTATCCTGCAGTATTCTCATGCGTGTTCAGGTGCAGCATTGATTGAAGGCGGGCATCTGTAATAGTGAAGAGAAACACAGACCCCCTGGACCACCCTGACTGCTACAGCTGGGACTGAAAGAGATTCATTAGTGACCAGAGCACACCAGGTGATCCACTGACTATCATTCACACATGCACTTACTGTAAACATACTGTTTTGCACTATTTGCCTGGCCGGGGGGGGCTGCTTTAGAATTATAAAGTTTTACTTAATTAATATTGCATATAGGAATTTACAGTCTGTTTAATATTTGACCTGTGCTTCTCTCTCCTTTATCTTAAATGTGTTTTCACTGTGCGTGCATGTGTGTGTGTTAGTACGTGTGCATATTGTGTGTGTGGAGTGTTTTGTATGTGGGTATGTCTGTCTTCTGTGTTTTCACCTTCTTCTTGTTTTTACAGGTATAACTTTAATTGTTTTGCTTATAGTCAATATGTCTCATGTACAGCTGCTTTGTAACAATGAAAATAGTAAAAAGCGCTATATAAATAAAGTTGAGTTGAGATTATCTGGAAACCAGAATAAAATCCTAACCTTTTATTTTCTATGATGATTTTTCTATCACTTACGGCGAGGTTTAATTTGGAAGAGCAACGATTTGAAAAACGAACCCGGCTCATTTCTAAATCACATTGGAGAGCCCAAATTTGAGTTAGTGGTGTAAGATAAAATAAGAAAATAATTTACACATGCACTTACTGTAACTAATGTTTGCATGGCCTAAAATTGTGGTGGACCTGCGAGCAGCTATAGTAAATAACCATAATACTGCCAGACCTTTATAGCCGCCGGACTTTGCTAATGGAGTAATGTTGCTAATGGCTTTTCATGGTTAAAACACGTTTGCCTTTGAAGTTGTGGAAATAAGTGCAAATAAGCCAAACGCATTATGAAAACGAATCCGCTTATATTACACACCACAAAACTTCCTCACATCAGAACTCATGTACGGTATTTATTAACAACTATACGCCTATGGATCATTCCTGCCAAAATGACCTGCAGGACACAGATGGGGAAGGTCGTTTCTTACGGTTGAGACAAATGCATAATATATATGCAAAACAAATGCAGAGCAGAATATCTAACACTCTGAATAATTCAAGGTTTGTCTTCTTAACTCAGCATGCGAATGAGCTATAACCATAAAAATCACCACAAATTTCGAACCTGCGGGGAGAAATGCGCTTGAAGAGGAATATAACCTACTTTCCACCAGTTGCATATTCATCTTTCCTTTTTTATGGGGACGAACGGCCGCTTTCTCTCTTTCGGGTCTGCGGTTTGATCCTCACAAGTTGTCTCAGCGTAGTCACACAGGGAGGGTGCACGCCAGAACAGATTGTTGAAGTTTTGCTCTCTTCGTCTCATCTTTCTCTGAAGCAGCATACAAATCACTGGCTTCTTCATCGAGCTTTGGTGTCGGGGACAGCCTGTCTATCTGCATTTCCAGCACACGTCTTTATTTCACTCTCAAACCCGCAGCGTAAATGCCCTTACTCAAATATGCTCAAACGCAAACCAGCGGATCCCGGTGGAACAACGTTTCACACCGATCTGCATTGATGGCAGATTGTTTTAATTGTTGGAGATTAATATCATGAATTCTTTCTAATTAAATGGATTCATCTCAAATATTGAGTCTGCTCAAGTTTCTGCAAAAGATCAAATTTAAAGAAAATTGTAATCTGTATACGTGCAGTGATGATTTTCTCATTTTAAAACTTTTTTCGATTTCGACTGTCAGACAAAACACAATAAAACGGTTTGATGTCACAATAAGCAAATGTGTAACATACATTTACCTGTTAAACATATTTCAACACTGTAAAAGTTTTTGCTGTAGTTATGCAGCTAGTTGCCAGTAATTTACTGTAGATTTACATTTATCTAATCTATTGGCAACAGTTTGTTCAAAGATAAATGAACATTAACAAGTCTTTATCTTTACAGAAAAACTATAAAATAACAGCCTCATGCAAAGCATTCTGGGAAGCAGAAATCCTCATCAACCTTCTTCTGTTTTTTTCCCTAATTTTGGTTCCCAGAATGCTTTGCAAACTGCTGCCAGTAATACTGTAATTTCTACAGAAATGTTTTACAGTGTAATAATTCAATTTATATTTAACTTACTAAGTTAACATGGGTTGGAAATATCCTAAATGCTCATAGAAAAGAAAAATCACGGATGAGATTTGAATTATTAAGCTTAGATATCAATGAGGTTAAATAGAGAGCAAATGGAAATGTTGCTTTAGTCTCCTGCGTCTCGGATATTTCTACCGAGTCAGATATCTCACAAATTTCTCTGTTGAAGGTTCAGAAAAATATCTAAACAATGCCGCAAACTGAGATCAGATTTGTCAAGTCTGCAATCAAAAGTCAATATTATTGAAGATCTCAATATGAACTCAAACATTTCTCATCTAATTTACACAAATACAGATTATTTTACCTCTACACTCCACATTAATTTTACAACTCCATATTCTACATGTATTTTAACAATAGGGTCATTTGTTTCTATTTATTTAACAGCATTTGATTTTGGTATCAATTTTCCTTAAAACTGCTTAAAATCCATCTGAGAGTTGATACTTAAATCTTTCATAAAATGCAGAAACCTTGAAGTAGAAGCATTTAAGTGCATTCAGATCGCTTCTGACTTTTGACTGACTGAGTATTTTATAAAATACTAGTCTTTCTTATGTTCATTTGCATTACATCACCTCTACAAAAGCTGTTGATATTGTCTCCACAGTCACATACTGTAATGCATAAAGGATTGACCATGATTGCCCTTTCAAATGATGTATGGTGACCAGACGCGCTATAGACAACCTGTCTGATGGAATGAAGCGAAAGTAAACAACATCACCGGAGGTTATTGTCATGCTTGGCTTCAATTAAAGTCGCGTACAGTCAGGTGAGACTGCTCATCCTTGACTCAAGGTGCCGCATTCAGACGTTCGTTCATTCACAGTATGTACAGTATAAACAAAGTCTGCGTCGCCGATGAAATACAACTCCTGATGAAAGACACAGGTTTGTTTATGGAGATTTTGTCTGGATGTCACACCAGCGTGAACTTCAAAAGATGCCAAAGTAATACTCTCTGATTTCTTTAATGTGACCTGATAAGACATATAAATATCATAGCAAAATTAAAAACTGGCGAAGCAATAAATCACATCATTGTTTCCTTGAACTACTAACAATATTTCTCCCAAATTTCTAATAAAAATATTGTTTCTATTTGCATTTATTTGCAGAAAATGAAAACTGGAGAAAGTCAAAACAACAGAAAAGATGCTCTGTTTTTTTCAGACCTCAAATACTGTAAAGAAAACAAGTTCATATTCACTTTTAAGCAATACAGTAATATTTCTACATGTATTTAGGAAAAGTTAAAACATTATTTTTAATGTGATAACCTTGATTTTTATCCCAGTTTTCATGTGTCTTGTCATGCTGTCAGTCTTTCATATTGCTGTTGAATTACTTTGTCACTCCTGAGGTTTGATTTTGTTGAAATTCAACAGAAACTGAACCGTAATGTCCACAATACTTCTAAAAATGCTGAATAAATAAAAAAATTGAATGGTCTCTTAATTTTCCAATATACAGTATACTGTATATTGATGCTGTATATTTGTTCAGATTGGGCCAGAAGTGGGCGTGGCAAATACCAGTAATGGCAAAATCAAAACTCATATAATGCACCATATAAACGTAAAAAGTCAATGGCGGCCACTGTTGTTTGGTTATCAATGTTCTTTAAAATATCTTCTGTTGTATTTTGCAGAATATGAAAAGTCATACAGGTTTGGAACGACATGAGGATGAGTAAATGATGACAGAATTGTCATGTTTCGATGAACTATCCCGTTATGTATATTGAACGGTACTGTATACATACATATACACAGCATACCAGTCCAAAGTTCACATAATGAAGAAAAATCATCCAATAGGAACTCAGAATAGATCTCAGGCATCTCAGCGTGGGACCTCAAGATGGTGCTTGATAAAATGCCAAAAGATTTTTACAACAAGCAATGAACGGCCGCTTTTAAGATCCTACAATCGGTCATTGCTTTGGTAAGTTTACTATTATTCAAATATAAGAATAAATGACACTCTAGTGTCTAACTAGCTGTGATTTAGTCACGTCCAACTCCAGTTCACTTTTCAATAAAAAAATAGTTATGAACAAATCAAAACAAGTTGGTTTACAATGTCATTATCAGTTTTTAAGATCACATCAGACATTACAGTGTGCCAATATTGTGCATACAACAACAGTTGACTTTATAGTAGGAAAGATGAAACACGTCCATCATAATGTGCCTATCGGTGCACATCAGGACGATAAGTGTGTGCGTATTCAAGTGTGTGTGTGTGTTAGTAAGGCCAAAGAGATGTAATTAGGAAACAGGGTTTTACCATCAGCGCTCTGCTGTGTGCTTGACCCTTTAGTCTTGATGAATGGTTCAAGTCTTAAACATGACACATGAGCCGTGGATCATCAGTGTTAGCCGAATTACATTCAATGAGGTAATTAATCATAACACATGCCGTAATTTGAGGTTTTGCCACTGTCTATATATAGTGACCAGCCGTGGAGGATTTAGATGAACCTTCATGGCAATAAAGTATTGTTATTTTTTGTTTGTGGATTTCAATTTCGTTCAAATGTTGTGGTTTGTAGTCTATGTAACAGAGACCATCATATAAACACACGTCTGCGTCATAAGACATGGCTAAGATTTCACATACTGACACGTGTGTAATATCATCCATTGATATCAGGAATGGGAACCTTTAGGATCAAGGATTGGATTCGATTCATAAGCCAACTATAAACCCTGTGCATATTGTAAAAGCTGTGAATGCTGTATGTATTGTACATACTGTATATTGTAATATCGTGTAAGTAGCGTGAATTTTGCAAATACTGTAAACACTGTGAATATTGTAATATATTGTAAGTACCGTGAAAAGGCTAATACTGCGAACATTGTGAATATTGTAAACTATCTGAATATTGTAAATACTCAATTATTGTAATATCTTGTAAGTAGCGTGAATTTTGCAAATACTGTAAACACTGTGAATATTGTAATATCTTGTAAGTACTGTGAAAAAGCTAATACTGCGAACATTGTGAATATTGTAAACTATCTGAATATTGTAAATACTCAATTATTGTAATATCTTGTAAGTACCGTGAATATTGTAAATACTGTAAACACTGTGAATATTGTAATATATTGTAAGTACTGTGAAAAAGCTAATACTGCGAACGTTGTGAATATTGTAAACTATCTGAATATTGTAAATACTCAATTATTGTAATATCTTGTAAGTACCGTGAAAAAGCTAATACTGTAAATACTGTGAATATTGTAATACATTGTAAGTACCGTGAAAAAGCTAATACTACGAACCTTGTGAATATTGTAAACTATCTGAATATTGTAAATACTCAATTATTGTAATATCTTGTAAGTACCGTGAAAAAGCTAATACTGTAAACACTGTGAATATTGTAATATATTGTAAGTACCGTGAAAAAGCTAATACTACGAACCTTGTGAATATTGTAAACTATCTGAATATTGTAAATACTCAATTATTGTAATATCTTGTAAGTACCGTGAAAAAGCTAATACTGTAAACACTGTGAATATTGTAATATATTGTAAGTACCGTGAAAAAGCTAATACTACGAACCTTGTGAATATTGTAAACTATCTGAATATTGTAAATACTCAATTATTGTAATATCTTGTAAGTACCGTGAAAAAGCTAATACTGTAAACACTGTGAATATTGTAATATATTGTAAGTACCGTGAAAAAGCTAATACTACGAACCTTGTGAATATTGTAAACTATCTGAATATTGTAAATACTGCAATTATTGTAATATCTTGTAAGTACCATGAATATTGTAAATACTGTAAACATTGAAAATACTGTGAATACTGTGAATGTTGCAAATATTGTAAATACTGTACATACTGTAAATATGGTAAACACTGTAAATTCTATGAAAACTTTTGAACTGCAGTGAATACTGAAAATATGTAAATAATTTCAATATTGTAAATACTGTAAATACTTGACTACTGTACGTACTGTAAATACTGTGTAATACTTTGTAAACATAACTGTGACGTTTTTGACCTGCAGATGCCATTTTTAATGGAAAATTACAACAAATTTGATTAATTGTGCGTACATTTTTTTTTTGTTCTCCTAGTTTGGGACACACAACTGCACAAAACTAAAGCAAAATACGTACAGTACGACTCCATGTTGTCTCTCCTCCTGAAGCACACCTTTGAAACGTTTCTGCGCAGAAGTTGGTTGTACTTAGAGCACAATGCATTACTGTAAATGTAATCAGAAATGTTCTATTGTCTAAATGTACTGAACACATTGGGCTATTATATGTCCTTCATCCAATTAAATTCCAATCAACGTCAAGCGGAGAGTCCAAGGGACTTTAATTACCCAGAATGCCATTTCAAGTCTGTGAGGAGCTTGGAGAAGAGACAGCATCCATCAGTGATTAAGCCCAACACTTATCTCCTTATTTAAATAACCATCTCTTAAATTTGCCCAGCCGATGCGTCCAAGCATAAAGGAATGCGCTGGCTTTTAAGCGTATTGATTTGTGGGTATTACACTCCTGCTACGAGCTCGCTCTCAAGGTGTCATCCATCTCTCAAGGTCAATTCTACACTTCTGCATTATCACTCAAGTTTCTTCTATTCCTGTCCTGAGCTGCGGATTCCTGGAAGCTTTTGGAGACAGATCGAGAGCGAATGAAAAGTTTGGGTTACAGTACTTGAGAGCGATGCGTAATCTGTAAATTACGAGGTCCGGGAACAACGACTGCTTTGGGGAGGGGGGTGTTTTGCATATGACACCCAATTTACACTGCAAACAAGAGGTGCAACGTAACAAAAAGACCCCCACCATCAGTGTACACTGTAAACACATGACAGCCTTGTACTGTGGGAATAATTCTGTTTGGTTCACTGCAATAAATAAATTAATGTTAATAATGATGAAATGTATGCAGTATTATTTTTTTATTAGTATGTTAGTATTATTATTGCTATTTTATCTTATCATTTTTAACAACAAAAACAACGAAAATATTTTTATTGAATATTATCCATATTACTAATATTATTATTATTAAAGTATTTATGATGGTTATTATTATTAATAAATATTTTTATCAATGTTCATATTATTATCATTATTGTTATTGAATAATATGTATGGTTTTGATTAATAATAATAATAATAATAATACCATTTATTTAATTTTAACATTTATGAATAGAAACGAATATAGTCAAATGTTGCATTTTTTGACATTACTTAATGCACAATGAGTTAATAGAGAACAGAAAATAAACAATTATGTTGGCTTACTAACATTATCAAAGATTAATATGTTTTATAAAAACATACAGTTCACTGTTAGTTAATAAATTACGTTTTCAGAAGACATACTTGTGAAATGAATGAAGATTATTGTTCTTACCCTACTGCAATTGAGGTTTATGCTTCGCAGGCTAAGAAAAATGACCATAACTCAAGATATATCATCTAAAAACACATCATGCTATCCTACATCATTTCGCTTTCCAAAACCAGAAGTAAAGGTCTCAAGACAGGCGTACTGGAAAAGAAAATGAATTCTTAGTTTGTTGGTACAGATGTGGTGACATCACAGTGGTGGAGTTTTTTAATGACTTACGCTTTGATAAATTAATATGTAAATGGAATTGTTAAAATGAAATTGCAGGCAAGGAAGATTCTTTCCTCAGCATTAAAAAAACAATCACCCAGACGTACTCTGAACCAACAGCTGGCATGAGCGCAAGATGAAATGTAACATGGACCACACATCAACAGACAGGTGCTTTGGACTTTGTTGGAATGATGCAACTTATTGACAACATTAACATCGACGGACTTAAAAAAATGTTCAGGTCACATCATAAAGTGAGAAGGTTCGAGGTGCATCGTGACACCTGTTTTTCCCTCACTTTCTCTCTCTCTTTCTCTCTGTCGTGACATCTGGAAGAACAGAAGGTCTCGATATGAAGAGGGAGCGCTTTTAGTTCACACGACTGACCCTGAAAACTGCTGCCAAATTATTTACAATCAAAAGCTGTTTAACATTCAGGGAGTTTGAGGTATGGATCGCCATGCAGCTGAATGTCAATGTGGAAGAACGGCTGAAGCAACACTCTCACAAATGCTTGGTTATTTTTATTTAACCAGCGAAGGGTCAAAAACGGACAAAGGCGCAAGCGTTGGGTTGTAAATTAACCTATGCTGGGATGTTTCGACCCAAAATGCTGTGTTGTTTTATCTAAACCATTTAACCTGACAGTTGGGTTAATCCCTTTTTGACCTAGCACTGGATTCAAAATAACCCAGCTTTTTGCAGTGAATGTGTAAAAAACGCATGTACACAAACCAATTTGATGATGAAAAATCCTGACGGCAAAATTTAAACACTGCTGTAAAGTCTGCACCCCTTTAGCACACTTCCATCTTACAGACGGTACAAAACCACACAACTAATCCGGATCAACTAGCTGCTATCTGTACTAGTATACCTGGCGACAATTAAATGAAGAAATTGACAACTGACCTGACCTGCTTTGCATACTTAAGTCAATTAAGCACTAACAACACAGACATTGCTTGCATTTATTCATAGCGAACATCCTTACTACGTTTCAAATGCAAGAGTTCATTCAAGAGCGCAACCTTTTGACAGATCATTAGTCTTCACAACTCATTGTTGTGATTGAAAGCCTATACGATTTCTAAATATTACAAAGCAAACAAAACACAATCATAAAGGCATCATCATCAACTAGAGGAAGTGGCAGCCTGCAATGCACGCAGGGAGAGAAGACGACGTGCATATTTCATCCTTTTAACAAGAGCATCTCGCATTTCTCTTCTGCTTGGCCGACGGTGCAGACAGTGACAAACAGCGGCAGAAACTGATGGCGATCATATGAGCGTCAATAAATAGCCATATGATGAATAGGAACACGGCGCTCAACACGATCATGATGGGTGAAGATGATGCAAACGCACTGTAACTTATGGATGTGATAAATCTGAAGTGACACGTGTGGCCAAACTGCACACATGCTCCTCTGGGATGCGGTGGCAGCGTATTAATTACACGCACACTTCCCGTGCCATAATTACAAATGCAGATGGTTTAAATTGGAATGGATTAGTGAAAAGCGATAGTTGACGCAGTAGATTGAAAGAGAGCAGAAGGGGAGAGATGGATGGATGCTGTTAGGACTGTTAGCATCCGATGCAAACAAGAAGTGGTATGATACACTATCTTATGTCCAAGATCTGTCCAACTACCCGATGAACAGATGTTTACTTTATCTCTATTACATGCAACATAGACAGCATACAGCGTAGTTAATATTTGTCATTTATCTTAATTTGGTAAATCACAGTTATAAAAATCGAGGATGTGGGTAAAAAAATATAAATGTCTGTCCAGACAAGAAAACAAGTACATATTTTTTTTTAGTAAACATTAAAAACAGGTCCTGAACACCACAAGGGATAATCATTATAAAGCACAACACTAAATGTGTGTTGATACAGAGAGGAAAAAAGTGAAGGAGAGAGAGAGAACCCAAGTGCAGGCAGCGGTACGTAACACACTTTATTAATAAACAAAAGACCCACAATGGGGATAAACAAGACCGGCACGAAATATAAACAGGGGCAAAAGGAAACAGGATAACTCAAACTTACTTACAAAACGATAACGGAACATCAAGACACGGGGCAAGGTAATCCACAAGGTATGGGACACGGAAAACAAAGCAAAACGAATCAGCACAGGACAGCAAACACAAGGGCATTAAATAGGGGACCAAATCAAGAGGGGAACAGGTGCGGGGCATGAAATAATTAACAATCAATAATGAGGGAACGAGAGGGCGGGAACAAAGATGACCGGAGAGAGCACATGGCATGCCAAAACAAACAATGCCATGTCTCTCTCACACTAAACACGTGGGTCTGTCATGATCCTGCCACAAGACTAAGAAAAACATGACCAAAAGAGGCAGAATCATGACAAAAAATCTAAAGTAGCAATTTGAAATTGTGCTTCGCTGGTGTAGTATTTATTTTTTTGTTATTTATTGTCACTTTCTTTTCTTTTCCCCTTCCCTTCCCCCCCCTACGATTTTTAGAAAAAAGCTATTAAAAACCACACCCCTAAACTCAACCGGCACTGGAACGAAACATTATACTGAAATGTACAATTGCCAATATTATTTAAAGCGGCCATAACACGCTCGGTTTCTGCCAATCTCATATTAATCTTGAGTACCTATAGAGTAGTATTGCATAATTCGTATCTTAGAAGATTATTTAGTTTGGTCACATTTATAAAAGATATATACAGCTGTACGATTATTTCCGAAAGCATACGGCGCGTGCGGGGGGGAGGGGCAGGCTGAACTAAAGCACGTGCGCACCCATTGCCAACAAAACACAGACATCAGTTTCACTCACCGCATGCGGTTCATGTCCGGCATCTTTTAGCACTGGGACGGCTCCATATATCAGTTTCAAACCATCTCCAAATCCAGCGTTATATCCACCGTTTATATAACATTCATCACCCAAATGCAGTGAACAAACAAACACCTGAACTTCACCAACGTATGCTTTGTCTCTCTCTCTCTCTCCCTCTCTCTCTCTCTCTCTCTCTCTCTCTCTCTCTCTCCTGCACACAAGTGAAAGTGATGTCTGCGCATGCTCCTTCTCCTGCTCTCCTTGCTGTCGCGTGGGCGTGCCGCATGCTTTTCTGGGAGAATTGTCCAATAAGGGACTAAGAAAAATAGTTACGAAACAGTTGTATATGTTCGAGAAAAACTTTCCGAAACCTGTACGATCGCTGGGGGAGTGTATCGAGCACAGAAATACTACGTAATACGCCCAACTCGTTTTTTGACAAGTTGACCATGTTAAGCATGAGAAGACAGCACATTTAACATTGTAAAGAAGTCAGAATGCACGACACACCGTTGCACCACCCTTTTAAGCAAAATACACCCAACAGAACATTTATTACCAAATGTTAAACAAATATTTTTAAGATTCAACTATATGTCATGGGCTGTGCTCCAACATGTGGCGCGGTTGCGTATCGGGCGACCCGGGTTAGATTCCCGTCTCATAGTCCTTTCCTGATCACACCCCCTTCTATCTCCAACTTTGCTTTCTGTCCTCTCTCTCACTGAACTGTACAAATAAAGGCAAAAATGGCAAAAAGTATAAATATATAAGGGGAAAACGGGAAGTTCTTTTGGACCATTGTTTACATCTTGTAGTGGTCTATATAAAACAATAAAAACGCCCATTTTTTACACTTATGAGGCCGGTTTTTCAAGGGTCCCACAAACCCAAGACTCGCCCATTTTTGAACACACATTCAATTCTCTATAGACTCCAAACAACACTGAAAGACCCAAGAGAAAAGAGACGAGAAAAATGAAAGACCTTGTTCACCATCACACGCAACCGTGATTTAAGTGATATATTCATCTTCTACAGTTCATACCGGGGACACGTGTATTTTAGGCAGACAGCCATCACAAGAATATCAAACAGAGCTCACCTCAAAATCTCCTTTACCACTTCTCATAGAGATTTTAAGCGATGTCTGAAGTTTCTTACCATAACCTTCTACTTGATCCTCCTGAAGTTCATTTGCGATGTTCTCTGTTTATTTCACCAGCCCGGTTGCAGAAAACTTTCCTTCCTGTTTTCTCACAGAGCCATCCAGCGATTCTCCGGCGGCGATGAGCGCAGGTTTGTCTTTATGTTCTGGAAGGGAAAGGTAGGTCACAGATGAATGGTTCCTGCACCCATTTCTGGGGCAAACAACACCATCTTTGGGAATAAAAAAAACCCAACCCTGACATTTCAGTACGCTGCATTTCTGGAAGAGGGTGGGGGGGATGTTACAGTAGTCACACATTGGGCCTCGACATTTTCTTACACCGCTAGCATGATAACGTGCTATTTTGAGAAGTGACATGTAAAGAAACAGCGATGCGTATTCTAACACTAGACGCTATGTGCACTGAAATTAGCTTAATTTGATGTAGATTTAAATTATTCAGAGGAACAAACACGCTTAACTTGTCATCATTTTCAAACTCAAGATCAAAGCCTGTGGTTCAGCCCAATAAAGAAAAAAGTGACTTTAGCCGATTAGTATGTGACGTTAGTCTTGCACAAGATCCCAGGGAACTGAGATTCGGTTGTTGCTACTAACATTTGGCCGTTTGATCTTTCAAACAGGATTTAGGCTTTGCATTTATCATTTTACCGCAAGATTAAATGAATATGAATATTTTGGGTAGAATCACATTTAGGTTGTTTCACACTGGCATGACTTTCTTTTTCCTGGTTCATGAAAGAATCGGTGAATCTCATTTGTTAACCAGATCAACTTCAATAGTTCATTGAAAAGTTGTTAACTGATTTTTTAAGTTGAACTGAATAATCTGGTTGGTGATTCTTGAAAATATCACTAAATTATGTCATGAATGAATGTTTTTATATGTACTATTTTATTGTGACAACAGAGAAAAACAGTGAATTTAAACTGCGTTGAATTCAACAATAACCCATGCAAGTTAATGGATAATTCCTGTGCATGATTAAACTTTCCATTAAATAAAAAGGTGAACATTAAACCCTAAACCAGGGGTGTCCAAACTTTTTCTGCTGGGGGCCAGGTGCAAAAAAATGTCTGTTGTCTTGGGCCGCATGTCTGTAATAATAATAAAAAGCTACTATTAGACAAGCTAATTGATTTATTGCCATTAATTTGTCTTTGTTAACTTATATTTTAAATGTGCTATTTTCTAAAAATGTTATGTGTGTGCTAAATATATATTTATATATGCCCCATGATATTACATAGATTTGTAACCTAGGAATCATTAGGCTATATTACAAAATATTGCTTTCAATATTTTTTCTTTTACTCACCATTAACTTTATTAATGTGAACAGTGATGTTGTGCCTTGGATTTCAGAAGTGATGTCAAGTCCGTAGTAAGTCGTGTAGTAGAGATACGAAGCAGGTCACAGAGATGGTTGTCAGTCAGACTGGCTCTCAGTGGACTCTTATTCAGCGTCATCAGCGAAAATGTTTGCTCACATATGTATGTGGAGCCAAACAGGCTCATCATCCTTTGTGCATGATGTTTGATTAAGGGGAATCTGGATGTTTCCAAACTCTTGTAAAACTCAGGCACGGGAAGAAGCTGGTGGCGGCTGCGAAGAGAATCATCGCACTGCAGTTCAATGAGTTCCAGCTGCACATTCTCTTGCACTTCTTCTACGTTAACAGATAAAGGGGTTGAGAACAGTTTGATGTCGTTATCAATAGCGGAAAAGTCTTGAAAACGCTGATTAAATTCTGTGATTAGAGATGTGAGCACTATCAGACAGAAATGCCCGGAATTCTCTGTGGTTGAGCGCTCTTGAACGAATCAAGTTAATAGTTTTCACCACAGTGGTCATCACATAATCCATATGGATGGCTTTGACACAGAGCGCTTTCTGGTGTATGATACAGTGCATTTTTACAGCCTCACCTCCACTTTCGCGAACTTTGTTGCATACCATGGAAGCCATTCCTTTCCGCTCGCCGATCATGGATGGCGCTCCATCCGTTGTAATGCCACAGAGCTTGGCCCAAGGGAGATTCATGCTCTCAATCGCACATGATACGGCTTCAAAAAGATCTTTTCCAGTTGTTGTACTCTTAAGGCTCTTCATATCAAGAAGCTCTTCTGTAATGCAAAAATCACTGTCCACACCTCGCAAAAATATTAACAGCTGTGCAGTGTCTGTCCAGTCAGTGCTGTCATCGCACGCAATTGAGTAAAAATCAAACGTGGGTACTTTATCTGTCACTTGTTCTTTTAGATTTGCCGACAAGTCTTCAATTCGCCGTCCGACTGTGTTCCTTGAAAGACTGATGTTTTTAAAATCTTGCATCTTTTCTGGGCAAATTATAGTGGCAACTTTCATCAGACACTCCTTTACAAATTCGCCATCAGTGAAGGGATTTCCGTGCTGCGCTATTAGGTGAGCTACCTCATAACTAGCTAATGTAGAATTTTCCTGTGCTTTATTAGCACGAAAAAATTGTTGTTGTTGTGCTGACAAGGTAGCTTCTAGTTGTTTCACCTTTTGTTTGCGCTCGGCACCAGTGTAAGATTTGAAAGACTGATGTTTTGTTTCATAATGTCTTTTAACATTATATTCCTTCATCACCCCAACAGACTCCTGGCAAATTAAGCAGACACATTTCCCGCTGACCTCAGTGAAGAAATATTCATTTCCCCAACGTGTTTGAAATCTCCTGCATTCACTTTCGATTTTCCGTTTTCTTTGTTGCGCCATGACTTACCAAAATGTGATCAACAATAATTTGTTGTTTTTTAGCCCGATTACAATACGTACATCTTACCTACTAACTGCCTTGGCTGCATGTGATAGCGACACCCGATGGTTATTTAGTGAATTTCATTTGTTTTTCCCTATAACGGGCCAGATCTGTATAATTTTTTTAAATCCCTCGCGGGCCGCCACAGGATTGACAACGGGCCGCAGATGGCCCGCGGGCCGTAGTTTGGACACCCCTGCCCTAAACAAACTCGACAAACGCACAGAATGTGAAAAGAAGCATACTTTAAAACACAGCTGTTTCCTATCAAGGCTAAGTGATTTCCATTCTTCTCTACCCTGTTTGTTTTGCTATGGCTCTATGCTGGCAAAGACAACAAAACCTTTGATTATGTTCATTTTCAGACGCTCCTAAAGGATTTTTCTCATAGATGGCAGAAGAGCGGGACAGTAGTCACTGAATGACACACCGCTGAGAGTTTGAAGCCATGTTTTATCTGAAGTCTGACACCTGATTGACTCGAAGCCATTAAGCTTTTCTTTTCGATGTCGCTCTCTATTTAAATTCATTTTTGTCTCAGAGTACACAGAAAACAAGCGGGTTCATTTTGCAAAGCGACGCTGAAAAGGAATTCACCTGGGCTGACTCCATTCAGCACGAAAAAGACATCGAGAATAAAAATTCAATTCAATAATTAACTAACTTGTTGGCAGAGCTTCAAATTCTCAATATTCTTGAGACAAAAGACAACAATAAATGAAGGTTTGGAGCTTAAATCAAATGGATTTATAAAATTGCATATTCCACATTTCTACTGAAATAAAAAAATTATATGAAATTGTAGCAGGATTTGTGCTGAAAAGAGCATACACTGTAAAAACTTTCTGTAGAAATTACAGTATTACTGGCAGCAGTTTGCCAGTAACTTACTGTAGATTTACATTAATGTAATTTACTGGCAACAGTTTGTTCAAAGATAAATGAACATTAAACATTAACAAGTCTTTATCTTTACAGAAAAAATAACAGCCTCATGCAAAGCATTCTGGGAACCAAAATTAGAAGAAAAAAAACAGAAAAAGGTTGATGAGGATTTCTGGTTCCCAGAATGCTTTGCATGAGGCTGTTATTTTATAGTTTTTTTCTGTAATGATAAAGACTTGTTAATGTTTAATGTTCATGTATCTTTGAACAAACTGTTGCCAATAAATTAGATTTTAAAAAATCTACAGTAAGTTACTGCCAGTTGCATAACTCCAGCAACATTTTTACAGTGTAATTTTTGTTTAATAAAACCCAAAGGCAACGCTTATTCTAAGTATTTTTGTGTCATGAATTTGTGATTTGATACGAATCATGGAATATTAGAGGAATACTTTAACCTGTCATAGGAGGACTTCACCATCAAAAAACAGCTGAAGTTATTCTTCATGGTGTTCATAAATGGAAAAATTCTTAATGATTTACTGACAGTTGCACTTCAGGTCTGAGAGCTGTGACTGCAGGATTTCTGAGTCGTGTCAAGGATGTCAACAGACCCAACACTCCGTAATAACAGCTGTCAATGTCAATCAAATAAATAAATCTACACAGTATAGTGTACCATCTCCAAAAAAGTTTTTGACTATTTCTGACGTTTCGCTTCTATGAGGCCACATTACTGGCGAGGGTTATGTTGTTATTTCGAAAAGGAGCAGGTCGTAACTTTTTCGGCACATATTGTTGGTAACACAAAGATGAGCAAACCAAACAAAGCTGATAGGATATTGATTATTTTCAGCGACATACAGTAATAACAAACAAATGAAACGAACTTAACCAAAAGGTATAAATCTAACATTTAAATTAAGATTTAAGATTATTTGTCATTTGCACAACATTTCAGTTATTTCAGAAAATTTGAACATTGAAATGCTTGATTGGATGCTCAGGCCTTGGATGCTCAGAATATACAATAAAATTTATTTAATTAATAATAAAGAAAATAGAGCTGTCAAATGGATTAATCTCGATTAATCGATTCCAAAATAAATGTTTGTGTTTATATAATATATGTGTGTGGGATGTGTATACTGTGCATACTGCACAACATGAGAACCATCAACCAAAAATACGTAAAATCTAAACATGTCCTGCAAGTTAAATATGTTGAAATGCAGAACGGGACAATCTCATGAGGGTGAAGACAGCATTTGGTGGAGGCGTGTAGGGTTTATATTGGCAGCTGTGAGCTGCTGGCTCAGTCTGATTTAACAAGACTCCTGCCAAAAGTAATTAAACTTCCTCAGAGATAAAATGGCCGTCTGCAGCATATGTCCAGTAAGCGCTGATATCAGGCCTGTTTTCAAACACTGAGTTCAGATGGGGCTGGTCAGCAGGCCCTATAACCACAATAGTCTTAACATATTTTGACCGTATTCATTTCATTCTTTATTCGCACGGGATTACTATTATCTGGGGACCTCGTGTGATTTACTGTAGAAATGACCTCCCCACATCTGTATTTCATGTGGCGCATTCGCACGGGATAAGTGAAGCCTGTGATTTTACTCAAATATACAGACTTGTTTCCCGGATATGATGGCAAGGCTTTGCGTATAGTTTGTATAGCCTATAGTTGTGTGGTG
The DNA here is from genome assembly GCF_024868665.1 of Triplophysa rosa. Classification (NCBI taxonomy): domain Eukaryota; kingdom Metazoa; phylum Chordata; class Actinopteri; order Cypriniformes; family Nemacheilidae; genus Triplophysa; species Triplophysa rosa. Next base: position 3,506,536 of record NC_079907.1, on the reverse strand, counting down.
TTTAATGATATATGACCGCACCTGACCTCTCGTAACATTTGAGACCCGCGATCGCGGTGATCTTCTGTCCGGTTCGCGGGTCTCAAATGTTAGGAGAGGTCCATGAGAAATAACAAAACGGGAGACTCCCGTCCAAAACGACAGTGTTGGCAGGTATGGATCTGTCCCAGCACCCGAAATAATATCAAAACACTTCAACACAGCCTCCATTATTCGCAAACGGTGGATAAAACCTTGAAATTCACAGAGATGCCGATTCGCACGGGACTAATATTATCACAGGACCTCGGTGTTCGTCAAAATATGGTAGGTAATTTTGCAGGGGAATTTTTACTTTACAAATTACAGACATGGCCGATTCGCACGGGATTAAGATCACAGACAACCTCTGCAAGTATTACAAATGACTAGAGGTCCTCCCCAGGAACTAATCCCGTGCGAGTAGGCTTTTTTTTCTTTACATCTTAGATTTTTTTGTGCGGCACTAAAATGCTGTCGACCCCCGTATGCATTACTTGTGCTAAAAATACTTAAAATATAGGATGCACAGGAGAAAGGCAACTACTCAAGAATATTCGCAAATACTTACAAATCTAAAAAATAGGTCACGGTGGACCAAAAAAGGCTGAGAACCACTGTAACTCAGCACAAGTTTCTACAGTTTCCTCGAACGTACACATCCAAGAAAAATGCAAGAGAAAGCACAAATGCTTGTATATGCACATAATGAACTGCACAATGTGATGAGTCATGTTTAAATATACATTTTGTCTCCTAAACAATTTGAAATATTCCTATATCATACTTCAAAGGTTGTGTTTTTGTCTTTAAAAATAAATGATTCCTTATGTAACTCAGGTACCTTAGCAGATGAGGTAGAGTTTTTAAAATCAAAGCAGCACTGGGGACCCTAACAAATATTAAAAGATTCAGTCACTGTTTTTTACCTCAGTATTTAGGTATGGATATAGTTGAGTTTCCCAATCCTTTGTCAGTAGCTTCAAAGAGAAGTCCTGCAGCAACAATTACATAATGTGCTTCTTTACTGTCAGTATATGTAAGTCCCATTAATAGTCTAAAAGAACAAACACATGATTCAAACACACTTGTGCCTTTAGCGTTGTACAAACAAAGAAATCACAGCGCCACCTGTTGTTCTGGAGAAGTACAACAGCAAACAAACAGCACAAATATTTTATGCCTGCCAAAACACGTCAATCTGGAGGATCTGGATATTAAAAGAAATTCAGCTTTGCTGGAAAACAAGCAGCTAGCACAAAACCACCACAGACCAGCATAAACCAACATGGAGACACAGCTCTTATATAAATCTTGTTAATGACCTAAAAATGAATGTGATTTTGATGGCAATATAGAGATGATGTATTTTTGTATGCAAACCCTGGAGGTGAGTTAGGATCCATTTCCCCAAAGTAAGTGGGTTTTCGGTAAATTACCTGAAATAAGATCTGTGGTTAACATTGAAATACGTTCATGTTTTAATCTGTATGACATAAAACACAGCATTGATAACACGCTCGTCATTTTTTTTAGCTTTCTTGAGTGAATCTTGCTAACAAGCTGCTAAAAGCGACTACATCCTTTGGCGGTGACGTTAGACTTCATCGCGCATAGAAATCTCACAAATAATGCAACATGGACACAAATCTCTAAAAACGTGGATGTGAATTCATTCACGGAGTAATTACTCACCAGGGAACACGTTTTTAATCAAGTTCGAAAAAGTTGTCGGAGGCTTGGTGGTGGTGATGTTGATATCGAGCGACCGTAGTGTAGTCTGTTTTAGCCTCGTGTTAGCTTTTTACTTCTGGCGACTGTATTTAGGCTTCAAAAGGAACAAATGTTGTGTTCATTTGTAAACATTAGATTAAGTATCATAAACTTTTGTTAATTACAGATCTTATTTTTTGCCATCTTACACAAATCTATGGGAAAAATGCACAGGCTTTCGGTCAAGGGAACTGAAACTTCTGGGTTGGCCTACACAAATACATCATCTCTGCGGTAGGCCTGCTCTAGTTCATAAAATGTGTGAAGTTCTGTGATATAAACCAAGCTTAGTTTAGAAAGACACTCAACCCAACAGTAGATGGTGACTGAATTTGAAAGGATTTTTACACCACCTGCATGTGAACACTATCCCGGCGTAAACAGTTTATAGTTTACCTGGAGAGGGGTAGTGAGCTCTGTGAAACATGTTTGTTCCCTGCTGCTTCTGTCTGGATCCACAGATGTTTTCCACAGCGCCACCTGTTGTTTTGGAGAAGTACAACAGCAAACAAACAGCACAAATATTTTATGCCTGCCAAAACACGTCAAGCAAAAATGTTCTGTAAATGCATATTGTAGAGAAGAAATAAACTACATTTTAATAGAAATATTGGTATAGTGATGGATTACTCAACTTTGTTTACAGACATGTCCCCACATCCATACCAAAAGTCCTTGCACATTATCTGGAAAAAAATGAATTAGACGCTTTCTGTCAAAGCCATTATTAATGGTTAGATTTCATATCACATCAATACAGCGAGCCCTGCGATATCAATTAAATTCAAATTACATTTGAGATTGTTAGGTACAAGACCTTGAAGCATAAGAGATCAAGTGAAATTCAATAAAACCTGTTTGCTTCAGAGAGATCTAATTTCATGCTAAGATGCCTGTGAAATAATGGTTTGCCTATATCTATTGAAATACTGTATTCGCATTGTCGAGGTTGAAAAATACCTGGTGAAAAAGGAACACGTTTCATATCTGTACTGCAGGCATAAATAGACACAGACTGAAATGTAATGATGTCATTTTTGGGACCCCTGCAAAATACTTGGGTCTAGCACATCAGGAAGATATTATCCCATATTCTCATCTTGTCCCCAAGAAAAATCATAGATGAGATCTCTATCTCAGTTATTTCTCTTAGACATCAGTGAGATTAAATGAAAAGCAAAAGGAAACTGTCCCCTGTGTCTATTCTCCGAAGAAAAAGACCCAGAAATCTCACAAGAGATTTGCACTCAAACATGTATCATTTCTTTACTTTTGTGTCCCCAATTTACCTCTTCAGTTTTAGGAGAAACATCTGACACTAAGTTGATACTTCACTGAAACTAATAACTCCTTAGTCTTAGTAATCTTCTAAGCTATAAAAGAGCATCTTCTGAGCAATAAAGTTTTCTTCTGCAATGTTATAAACACAAGTGTCACACTGTGACACTTCAATGCAAATGCATCATGTATCATTCACTTATCATAGAGATTTGTAACTGTTGTGGTTTTTCCGCATCATAATGAGGTTATTCTTGGTCATAATGTCAATCATGACCTCACAATGACCCCACAATAGATTTAACAATAAATTCAACTTGGCTTTTATTGAACAGAGTATACACACACACAGCCAATTAAACACAGTCAGAAGTTCAAACAGGAAAATCATGTAAATAAATGATCATTCCATGTACGCAGAATATATTATAGAACATGCTTCATGTGCAAAACAGTATAATAGAAATATACACTCACCTAAAGGATTATTAGGAACACCATACTAATACGGTGTTTGACCCCCTTTCGCCTTCAGAACTGCCTTAATTCTACGTGGCATTGATTCAACAAGGTGCTGAAAGCATTCTTTAGAAATGTTGGCCCATATTGATAGGATAGCATCTTGCAGTTGATGGAGATTTGTGGGATGCACATCCAGGGCACGAAGCTCCCGTTCCACCACATCCCAAAGATGTTCTATCGGGTTGAGATCTGGTGACTGTGGGGGCCATTCTAGTACAGTGAACTCATTGTCATGTTCAAGAAACCAATTTGAAATGATTCGAGCTTTGTGACATGGTGCATTATCCTGCTGGAAGTAGCCATTAGAGGATGGGTACATGGTGGTCATAAAGGGATGGACATGGTCAGAAACAATGCTCAGGTAGGCCGTGGCATTTAAACGATGCCCAATTGGCACTAAGGGACCTAAAGTGTGCCAAGAAAACATCCCCCACACCATTACACCACCACCACCAGCCTGCACAGTGGTAACAAGGCATGATGGATCCATGTTCTCATTCTGTTTACGCCAAATTCTGACTCTACCATTTGAATGTCTCAACAGAAATCGAGACTCATCAGACCAGGCAACATTTTTCCAGTCTTCAACTGTCCAATTTTGGTGAGCTCGTGCAAATTGTAGCCTCTTTTTCCTATTTGTAGTGGAGATGAGTGGTACCCGGTGGGGTCTTCAGCTGTTGTAGCCCATCTGCCTCAAGTTTGTGCGTGTTGTGGCTTCACAAATGCTTTGCTGCATACCTCGGTTGTAACGAGTGGTTATTTCAGTCAAAGTTGCTCTTCTATCAGCTTGAATCAGTCGGCCCATTCTCCTCTGACCTCTAGCATCAACAAGGCATTTTCGCCCACAGGACTGCCGCATACTGGATGTTTTTCCCTTTTCACACCATTCTTTGTAAACCCTAGAAATGGTTGTGCGTGAAAATCCCAGTAACTGAGCAGATTGTGAAATACTCAGACCGGCCCGTCTGGCACCAGCAACCATGCCACGCTCAAAATTGCTTAAATCACCTTTCTTTCCCATTCTGACATTCAGTTTGGAGTTCAGGAGATTGTCTTGACCAGGACCACACCCCTAAATGCATTGAAGCAACTGCCATGTGATTGGTTGATTAGATAATTGCATTAATGAGAAATTGAACAGGTGTTCCTAATAATCCTTTAGGTGAGTGTACATGGTAATATTTGAGTACAAGAATGAATAGTGGAAATTCTCATAATGATTAGAAGAATTCCCAAAGTCCCAAAGTTCTAAAAACGAAACCTTGAGTTTTTAATTGATATATTCATCCAGCCCTGCCATTTTCAACACCAGACAATTACAGTATCCAGACTGTTAATGCCCGATTAGGAGATACTGTACATGGATGAGATGCCCAGCTATAAAGCTTACGTTGCCAGCACATCTAAACACTATTCCAATATGTCTAAATCAGACACATTATTTTATTCAGACATCTTCGGCACAATCTTTGCTTCCACTTTACCTAGTTGCATAACTTCACGTTGACTGTTTTCATTTTCGTAAACTATATTTGCTCGAGGATAATGAGAGACAAAATCTTTGCGTACAGGGAACAAAAACACAAACTCAAATTGAAAAGAGTTTGTGCATAATGAGACTCCTAATGAGAGGATGATGGCGTGCCCAAAGTGGTGCTTGACGGAATATTAAAACCGTAATGTTTCAGATGAAGTTTAACTAAGGGTAACAGTAGAACTGCTGTGGGCAAAAAAAAGTAAGCCGGATGAGAGTAAAAGAATATTTCATGATTCATGTGAGCATTGAAGAAGTATTCTTTGTGAACATGCAGATGGATGGCTATTCAGTGTAGATGAATGGGATTGACAGTCTACGTCTAAGAATGCTACAGCGAACTGAATAATGTCTGTATGAACAAACAACTCATAAGCCTTGTATCTATTCTTGCTATAGCCGTGAACATCTGTATCACAGTGACAGTAAAAATGTTCAGAATTCTCAGTGAAAATTATGTAAAATAAGTAAAAACCTGCTAATTAGTTTACTATGAACAATCATCACATAAACTGTAAAAACTGTGATTTATTAAACAAGCCTATACATATAATTTTACTATGAAAAGGTAAAATATAGTTTTTTTCCAAAATAATAATAAAATAAATCACTTTAAAGTCACTTAAAAATGTACAGTAAAAAAACAATGAAAGGACACTCCCATTATTTAAAGACATATATATATATATATATCATATAAGTCAATGTCAGTAAAAAACAGCTGACTGTCACATTTGACTCATAAGTTTGACTCATTTTTACATGTTAATTAACTTGTAAAACCAAATGAGTCCAATTGAGGCACACATTAATTTGTCAAATTTTATTTGATAGACAGTCTTTTACTGACACGAACACTTATCCAACATGAAAAGAAATATCCAGGAACCCGAACTAGCACTTTTGTAATATTTGAAGGTTTTAAAGGGGATTAATACATTTTAAATTGTTTATGTCCCAGGTTGTATGCCGGACATCAAGCAGTGACTCAATGCAATACCAACCTCTAACTATGTGGTCAATGTGGTGTTTTTTTTTTGTTGCGGATTAAAAAAATGTGATGCCTACACATGCATCTCAATACAATGCCCAGCATCTTTTGTGTAATAGATAAACATGTGGCAAAATACCACATATGCTCCACAGATGCTAACAACAAAAGCTATATGTGATTATATGGTTGTGTTCAATTATTTAGATTGGGCTTTAATTGGTCAATGACCCATTTAGAAAAGATCCGTGACCCTTTTTGGGGTCGGGACCCACGAGCTCAGAAGCACCTCAGTCAAACACCCGCCTGCTTCGAACGAAAACCACAGAGAGAAAAAACAGAATTAAATGTGGCTTGAGTGATGGAAGATGCCCGTAGGCAGAAAAACAAATCAGTTACTCACAAACTCTAATGATCTCATGTCTTTGCCGAGGCCACGTTCACAGAAAAAGCCGAGCTATACCTTTCTTGAGCACCGACGTGCCGTATTAACCTGCAACTCTTTGCGGGTTGATCAGGAACTTTAGAAAAAAGTAACAATATGCCTTGTGCATCTCTTCTGAAGTTTGTTTTCTTCCCTTTAAACGTTGATTTACAGAAGTGGGCGTCTTCAGATCTCAGCATTAATGGTAATGTTATTGTTTCAAGTGAAGAATTCCAGAAGTTTAGGATTTTTAGCACCTCAAAGCAGGTTGAGAACCCACCTACGCGACTGTGTTATGAAGCTAAGCTGACGGAGAAATCCCATTGCAGGTCTGTAAAACGCTGAAAAGGCATCATTTAAGTCCGACTGCAGCACAAATTGTTTTTGACAGTATCTGTGTATCAAAGGATTATGGGTCAGGACAGCTTAAAGATAGAAAAACAAACTTAAAATGTGTAGTTGTTAAACATCCTTTGACATATCGAATGCATCCCAAATTCCTTTTCATCTGTTTTGGTGAACTAACTAAAAAGTACAATCTAAAAAGTAATTCTATATATTATAAACTTTTTGCATGTCTTGATGTACGATTAGAGCCCAAACCAGCGTGTGAGGAAAACCAAAAGAAGATGTTCCTGGGGATCTTTTACAAAAATAATCAAATATATTCTTCAATTCGAGCCTGATCTGGAGGCCAATTCATATGAATATGTACAACAATAATTCTACAAAAATGTCAAGAAACAATAATGAAGCCCCACCCTTAAACCTAACGGTCACTGGCGTAAAAACAGATTGTACTAAAACATACAAAGGAGAATTAGCGACCTAATAAAAGAGTGATGAACGGCCATGAGATTGTGTTGACAGCTAGCAGTTTCACAAATTTATACCAAAACAGTGCATCTTAAAAACACTGCTTACTAAGGAATAAATGGAAATATTTTTCTCATTACAAAACACAACAGAGTCTAGTATACTTGCAATTTCAAAAACTTGGTTCCCCTTCCTTAAATACCGTCTCTTTATTCATTTCACAAATTATTTTTGCTCTTTCTGTTTGTTAATTCTCAAAGGATGAGCACATGATGCTTAGTAAAGCCAAATTTAGGAGAAAAACAAAACGCAACAAAAACTATGAAAAACAAACCTACTGTAATCTAAGACTGCTGTTGCCCCATGTTACCCCATTTTCTTTGACGAACAGTTTTAATCTGCTCAGCAAAAAATTTGAATTATTGCGTCACTTATTCACCCTCTTGTCATTCCAAACCTGTTTGACTTTCTTTCTCCTCCAGACCACAAACAAAGATATTTTGAAGAATGTTGGTAACCCAACAGCATTGGCCCCCATTGACGTCTATTGTATGAGCACAAAACCAGTGAGACATTTCTCAAAATATCTTCTTTTGTGTTCCACAAAAGAAAGAGTCATAAAGACATCAGGGTGAATAAATGATGACAGAATTTTTTATTTATGGTGAATCAGTCCTTTAATCTTTATCTCAATACTCTTAGCGGAAAATGCAGGTTATTCTTATGTTGTTGTCTGTATCCGCTACGGTCTACTGTTATTAAAATAACTATTATCAGCTCTCCGGCCACATGAATGCCAAGAAAAGCAACTACAGCACTGTGATTTTGAATCAGGTTTGGGGACCAAACGTGAACAATTTGGGATTATATTCCCAAAAACCCAAGGGCTATCAACACCGCCGGGCCAGACTGCCGTGTTACTCAACTTCACAAAAAATCTAAAATGCACCGATGCCCGACTTCCACATTTGACCTCATTTTTTTTGTGCTCCATTGCACTTAAGCTTGAGAAACATGTCACCTACATTACACCGAAGAAATTTGCACACATTTAGATTGTTTTGGCATGAAACGCAGCAGACGCATTTCTGCATAATTGCTTATTTACGTGTCTGATTAAAAAGGCGAGATTGTTATTGCCGTTATTAGCAGGCATCTACACGCCGTAAACCTTTAAGTTATTTCACAGATCAGCCAAACGGCTTAATTTGATACGGTGACACAATGTTTCATTCATTTGTCCTAATGAGAGAGTGAAGCCAGCTGAACGATGGATGCAGCGTGACATTTATCATTATTTAACATCTGCGTAATCGACCCAGAAGCCTTCAATTCTTCTGTGACGTGAAAGAAGACTTCGGCTGTGATTAGGGTGCTGCAGAGAAGCGGATATTTACCACGAGTTTGGGCCAAAGGGATAGTATTCGACTGGAATGAAGAGGGATTTGAAAATACAGAGTGTTTCTGTGTTTATAATCATTAAGACTGCTAAGTTATACACATCTGTTTGGTAATTCAAAAAGACAGTATTATGGGGAGGAGACTGTCCATTTATAGTGAAATAAACGAGAGATATTGTAATACTCAATATAGTGTGTGAGTGTCCCTAAAAAATAAAAACCAATACAAATTCTCTCATCATTTATTCATCCTCATGTTCCTCAAAAACTGCACTTGGCTCTTTTTCATGTGGAACACAAAAATCATATTTTATCATAATATTATCATATTTTGATAAATGCCTCAGCGGTTTTGAATCCATACAATGAAAGTCAATGGGGTCCAGTATTGTTTGGTTACCAACGTTCTTTAAAATATCTTCTTCGGTGTTCTGCCAAAGAAAGAAAGTCATGCAGGTTTGATATGGCGTGAAATCGAGCAAATGATTACAGAATTTTCACTTTTTGGTGAACTGCGCCTTTAAAGAGTGAATACCCTTTAATATCCTGTAGTTTCTTTATTCCATTCACATAAATTAGAAAGAAATACACTCTTTAGCATATTTTGAGCTAAAGAAGCAAAATATATGATGCCAATGTTGTCAAAGCGTATTGTTAATTTAAAATATGTTGTTGAAACATAATCTTGACACATTCAATTCATTCTCTATTAAAGCTAAGCGGGAGGCTCACGCGTGGGATTGACAGACACACCGCCTACAGCTTCACACATCTGCCGTCGCCACATAGTGGATTTCTTCCATGCTAACGGACACGCAGTGTACGCGGAGGAAACTTCTTTTGCTCATGCCAGCAGGACTAAATACATCACACAGCTTTCTGACTAGGTGGGCCATTTGTTCCCTCAAGCTCTGCACGTACTGTACTGTTCCAGAGATAAGCTCAGCGTCTGTATCTCTGAAAGGACAGCGTGTGTGGGGTACGGTGGGTAAACCCACACTCAGGGGCCGAAACATCGCAGCCCTCGGGGGGACTGCCGGGATGGGGTGAGCGTACGCGCCTTCTATCAGCACTCTGCCAAACAGCTTCAGATTGCTTCAGAGCAGCCTGTCTGTCACAGCTGGGACATTAGAAGAAGCTGGAAGGCAGAAAAGCAACGACGTATTAATAATGGAACAATAAAAACGGACTTGGATGCTGTGGAGGAAAGAGGAATTGATTCCAGGAGTGTTCGGGGTTTTCAGGTTGTTTGCTATGCACATGCAGTATACCTTAACAACTGAAGTGCATTCATAAATTATAAATACAGAATGCCATCAACCATGCATCTATAAAGTCTGTTTTAGTGTGGAAAAACTGTTATTTTATTTTCATTATTTTATTATTTTTATTACTTTTGACTTTTCTATCATTCTACAATTGGATGCCAAAATTCTCAAATATTAATTTTCCTATAGATACTGTAGATAGACAGACAGATAGAAAGATACCGTATGTAGATGGGTAGATGGGAAGGTAGGTAGGTAGATAGATAGGTAGACAGACAGACAGACAGATAGGTAGATACATCCATGGATGGATGGACAGTGCCTAGATAACAGATCAAACAGGCACTTTATAGAGAACAATATGCTGAAAAATAATTAACAGATCACCACTGTAGAGTTAATTTATCTACAATATTATTCCAAAGAAAGACTTGATAACCAAATGTCCAAACAACAAGGGCCCTCAGGCGATGAACGCCAACAGCAGACGAATACGTCAATATTAAGAAGCGAAGCCCTTGCTATGAAGATGCGAAACAAACACTTTAATTAGATCACAGAGGAGAGGTGGATGTGTTTACATTGAAGTCTTCTTTGGCTGTTTAGTGGTTTTTGTTGCCCCAGACTGCCTTTGACACATGGCGTCCTTTTGCCATCGCTGACAGGCAGCCCGGAGACTGAACCGCATCTTCTGTTATTAGTCAGAAGTGAGAAAGCCAATTAGGATGGCGGGTGACTGCTTCTTCTTATTAGGCCAGACGAGAGATGCCATGTCGTTTGTTCAAAAGAGAGACACGGCTATTGAATCCAAAACGGGTCTGCTTACATAATCTGTAGCTTTTTAGTTAAATGTCTAAACATGCTGCAGAGAACACGAGGGGGGAAATGGCCAAGCAAGGTGTTCTGGGAATATTAGTTTTGCAAGCTCGAGGTGGAATTCAATAAGAATGAACTGTACCAGATTCGATAAGATTTATTCAAGTTAGGTTACATCACAACCACAAAATGTTACAGGTTGATACAACATAAACAAACGTTACAGTATGTGGTCCATACTTAACCTTCCTCCACAAGGAATTAATAACTGTTGAGTAGTTTTAATTTAATACAATTCATATACAACAAAATATTCATGTCAATTAATTATAATATACATTAAATATAAAATACATGGTTAAATTATAACCAAACTCAGACCGGAAGTTCACTTCGGGGCAGGTGCGTGCAGCCGATGAATCATAAATCAGTTGTGGATGAAAAGAATAGAACGATTTATAGTCATTGCACAGCTGTACAATGAAATGTAACACTTTCTTCGGAGTACACACATTCATAAAAATATTAAAAAATACAAAAATGAAAATATTAACTCACTGTGCCACTGAGATCCAGGCACCTGAATGGATAGAAAATGACAGAAATACTCCACTAACATTACATCATGCACCTGAATGTGTGTACCACATAAACGTCAAATACCAGAAAACAATATCAGATTCCCAACATGACATAGAACATATTCATTGATTAACATCCGAAGACCGCCTATTGTTGAATAAAAATAACATAAAAACTTCAAACTTGAGCTCACACAAAGTGTGCAATACTTGGCGACAGGTATGTTCAAGTAAGTCAGATGTTGCGCAATTAGGCTGTATAGAGTGTTTTCACGACACGTCATCAATCCGGAAGTCGGTCATGTTGGAGGCACTGAACATAATCAATGCTATTGAACCGAATGGAAATCTCACATTTTGCTGGCGAAAAAATTCTTCTCCTTTAGAAATAACTGTGAAAATAAAGCTTGCAAGTCGATCACACCCGAGAATCGCTATAGCCATATGCTGTAAAATCATGTGCAGTGTAATTCATTATTTTCTACTTTGAACTTCACGCACGAGTCAGCAGTATTTAAAGTTGTATGTAGTTTAACCTAAATCGATTCTACATAGATGTAGACACAAGCATTCATGGGTAAAGAATCACTGTAGCACAGTTAAGAGACATGCTGTTTTATAAAGTAGAGGTAATTTAGTTAAAGGCGGGGTAACCGATTTCTGAATTACGCTTTAGACAACGGAGTCGGGCCGAGTACCAAAACAACCTTGTAGCCAATCAGCAGTAAGGTGCACAGGACGGACATTAGCCGAGCCGAGCGCTGACGAAAGCGAAAGATGGGGGTAAGGGTGTGTTTGTTTTGGTGATTTGAACATCAACAACGGCTAAGAGAAATCGGACACCCCGCCTTTAAAAGGGACCTGTCATCGTGTGTATGTGTGTGATTAAAAGGTAATTCTTTTAAAATAAAAAACTGCCAAAACTTTTCTTTGAGGATAAGGTTTAGGGGTAGGGCTTGATTGGCGAACAAAATAAGTAGTTCACTACATCGGGATGAGAAATATATGGAAATCGCGTCGTCAGTCTTTATATGTATGTGATGTTACAGTATATGGCCATAGTGATTATATCGGGTGTGATCGACTTGCATTAAAGAGCTTTATTTTCACAGTAAAAACAGTGTGTCTCTTAACTGTGCTACAGTGATTCTTTACCAATGAATGTGTGTGTTTCTACATCCATGTAGAATAGATTTAAACAACATACAGTACAGTACCGTTAAATACTGCGGACTCGTGCGCCGAGTAGAACATACTTAATTATACTGCACGTTACAGCATATGACAATAGCGATTCTCGGGTGTGATCGACTTATTTTCAGTTATTTCTAAAAAACAATCTTTTTCGCAAGCAAAATGTGCGATTTCCAATCGGTTCAATAGCAGTGTTTATGTTCAATGGCTCCAATATGGTTGATTACGCGTCTTGAATACACTCTATTAATATATTATGAGTATTTGTGCTAAACCTGAGCGGATTACTTACAGGAATTTCGTCAGCAAAGTGAGTAAAGATAAATTATGATACATAAGTAATGGTGTTACTAGCCACGGTTGATTTTTACCCCCATTTGGTGGGTTGTCTGGTGTCAATTTTAAACCCTGGTTATACAGTATTATTATTTGATAAATTACTGCTAGCATGACGAACAGAAATAATTTACACATCTCTTTTATATGAAATTCACAACGCCGTCCACGGGTGGTAACAGTGCGACATTAAGTGCACCAGGCAAAAAGTGAAAACACGTCAATAATTTGCAATTAATTTATTTGTAATGAGTCTAATTTACACAGAGATGTGTTCGTGCTGAAAATAACAACAATACTGAGAATATACAAACTGGACTGCAAGCGGTGGTGACACCAGCCTGTAACCGCTCTTTGGCCATTTCTCAATATGTGTTCTTCAGCGGTCTTGTGTCCTTGTGTGTCCAAGAACACAAAAACAGAGACGAGTTCAATGTGTTCTCGATATCAAGGATGCATTGTATGCAGCTTTGCACGCATACGAAACCGCTTGAAGTCCCAGAAGAAACTGCGGCGCGTCCATCCAAGTTCGTTCTTCCGAGGCTGCCTCGCAAGACCAGTCTCCACAAGAACACAAGTCCATTCTTTGCGTTCTTGGAATTGAGAAACGGCCTTTATTTATTTCATGCAGGATTGATAAATCCTTTTAAACTCTTCAGAAAAGACAGATTCATCAGCAACACTCTGTGGTTCACCTTATCCAGAAGCTTTAACCAGTCACCCCGAGTGAAAATCAATACCAGCGCAGTGCATCTGAAAACTCCAGGGGCGTGTTTTTAACCTGTGCTGGAGGCTCTATTAAAACGATTCCCACTTGTTAATCTCATCAGACCCCAAACATCCAGCTGTCATTACACTGAGCCATTGAAAAGAGAAACCTACAGCCCAACAATGCCGTTAAATTACCAAGTCTTCTGTTCGATTCTTTTCTTAACCTCATGTAAACACAGCAGGACAACACAGTCACATATCAACTGGGTCAAAGTCTGAAACAACATCTCATCTCAACCTTCCTCATTGTTTTCTCTCATACTCTTTTACGTTTCTCTCCAGATTAAGCTGCCATTCGTAACATTTGCCTCTATATCGCCATCTCTGTTTGAAACAAATCTGCAGGTCACTTTTATGCTTATTTAGAAGTCAAACATTTAGTATGAAAGCTCAACATATAAATCATTATTGCAATCTTACTGTTGTGAACCTTGGAAAAGATACAGTCTTGAATGCTGATTTGCATAATAACTGATTTTTGTATATTTTAAACCTAAAATCAGTGGTGTATTACAGCTTAAAGTACATAAACAGTGGCATCTCCATGATTTTTAATGTGTAAAAGCTTAGGGTGACACACCGGTGTTGCACGGCTGATGCAACTGTAAACCTGGAGATTGATTGATGGGACAGCCGGCATTTGACTGAGGTCTGTCAATGAATCACTGTCAAATAAAATTGATTTAACAAGATCAAAGAGGGCAGAGGTGTCTCTCTAAATGCCCTTCACAGCAAAAAAAAATTAAAGCCAGATTGTTTCAGGATTCAATATATCAAATCAATGTGAAACAATTCTTTTCGTTATTTGCCTTTAGTTGTATATACTTTTAGTTTAGTGTTTTTGTCATTTTAATTTTAATTTGTATAATGCTATATAATTTTTTTAATTTTTTTTAGTTTCAACTTAAACTTATTTCACTTTAATGCTAAGGCAACAATTGAAATGGTCATTTTTTATGAATATTCAGGCTTACAATTTTATTTGATTTCAATTATTAGAAATGTTTTAATAGTTTACATGTTTTAGATCATTTCCATATTAACTCAACTATAAAATTAAATAGAATCTATGTTCATGCACATCTATGTTCAAACACAGACTCTTTCCAAATCCTTTTTTCTTAATTTAGTCATTTAAGTGTAAGAGAACTGTGAACCAATATTTATATACACAACCCACACGTACATCAGCTAGCACTTCCAATATTGCCTTTTTTATTTACTGAAAAAAAACTGTATCAGATCCAAGCAGGACAAAGTCTTGACTGTTAGCAATAGCATCACGTCTGATATTGTTCAAAACATTCACCCACTCAGAGACACGAATCAACTCCCTCTGCTTGTTCAACAGCGACTGTATGTAAATGAAGTTACGACTAAAAAGCAAATGACAAATGGCTAGTAGGACACCGAGGCAACTTGTTGTGAAAGTCACTTTCAAATGACGAAGCTACACCCTGAACTTCAGGTAAGAGAGCAGTAAATGATATCCCCAGAGTCCCTGGAGAAACACTTTTACATAGTTCAAGACCGAGGCCTTGTTTTTAAAGCAGCAGACGGATCTAAATGTGTTCTTGAAGAACAAAGACTTGCATTGTGCTACTTTGAAAAAAAAAATATGTGGGCAACTTTTAAAATCAAACTGTATATGCTGCATCACAACATCACTAATCAAGAATTAAAGGAAGCGATGAAAGTTCTCTCAAACATAATTTCTTTTTTTGCTTTCATGCAAGATTTCATGCTGTTACCATAGCAATAGGGGTTGGCTGTGGATCTGAGGATCATGGCCTTTGTGGGCTTCGACAAATGACATCTGGGCCTAGCGTTCAGGTGTAACTGTAATGTAAAACCCAACATTTTATATTATATTATATTACATTATAACCCAACGGTTGGTTTGTCCTGTTTTGTTCCAGTGCCGAGTTGAAAATAAGTCAGCCAAGTTTCCAAACCTTCTCATCAAATATCCACGTTTCACTCCAAAACACATCACATAATAAAACTAAAATAGGAAATGAACTCTACAATCAAACCACTGAACTCATCTACAGCAGGGGTTCCCAAACCTTTCAGCCAGCGACCCCCAAAATAACAGTGCCACTTCTGGAAACCCCGCCCTCGTGACCTTGCGTCCCCTACTTTGGGAACCCCTGTTCTACAGTATGATATCACCCTCTTGTTGTCTTTCTCTGGTGATTGTCGTTGATTTATAAATAGAATTGGACAGATGTTTTAACCAGATGTTAGGGGGAGGATTTTAATTTGAATACGTCTTCATATTTCCTTTCCGCTGTCATTTATGTAGCAGTATTTCGTCCCATCATATGACAAGAACGTCCTCAGCTTCTGACATGGCCGCCCACGGCTGCCTCAATTGACAGGGGCTTGCCGTGGGGGCCCTCGAGAGGCCTGTCTGAAGCTGACTGCCTTGAAGCTGAAAATGCTACATTAAAAGCACCTCTTTTCATGTTTTTCTCCCACGCTCAAAAGGAGGGGAGGCGGTCCTTTGGCGTTTAACGCTGGTGACTGACCTCTCCCCCCATTCGCTGTAATTACCTGCGATTCTTGACTTTGATTAGGTGTGACACATAAAACACCTGGAATATGCATTAATATGTAATATGAATCATTAGGACTATATATATATATATATATATACTGTATACATGTATATGAAGAGTTTGGTTCCAAAATGAGATTCAAAAATCATGTTTTTTTATTGTGCATTCCAATTAATATCAATCAAACTGCAGTTTGTTTGGATTTAAGCCATAATAACTCAAAAAATACAGCTAACTAACACAATAAAACACAATAAAAATATAACATAAGAAAAAACATGTTTTTTTTTAAAACGGAGTCATCTCATTTTGGAACCAAACTCTTCATATACTGTATATATACATATATATTTTTTGAAATGTAAAACTTGACAGCTCCAGAACACATTCATTGTTAGTAAACAAAGAAGAATGATCCAGTGGCCTATATCACTAAGCCGGTTTGGGTTTTTACCCAGGTAAGTTGGCGTTTAGTTTGAGCATACGCCGAGTTTTCGGGCTCAAGAAGGTGGACTGGTTTTGAGCGGGTTTCGTCGCCATGGTAACTTAGGCTACACGGCTAACCTGCTCCGGAGCAGGTTTTATTCTGGGTTAGAGATCGCAAAACTGGACCAATCAGCTGTGAGAAAGTGACGTATATCTGTCGCAGTGAAGCCACTCCCCTTGTATCTCTCGCTCCAAATAAAAAAAAAGTTTTGATGTTTTTTGCTGCTAAGTGTTTATTTGTATTGTATATTTACATTTATTGATTATAATTTAAAACATGTTCATATAATTCTTATGTGAGTTGATAATTAATATTTATTAATTGATATTAAACATAGGATATAAATTAATATAACTATATTCGTATAAAAACAAATTTCTATATAAAAAGCATTTTAAAGCAATGAAGCATACATATTATCTTTTGATCTTATTGTAAACCTATATAAATAATTTACATTCAGTTGATTCTGCATTGATATAGTCAGTAGCTGCCTTCTCAAACTTTCTCAGCAGCAGTGTTTATTCCTGCCTTGTAAATGTGTTTCAATTCATGACATTTTTTCATCTTCAACAGAAAAGTGAATTGCGCTGATACTCGTGAGAAGTCAATCAAACCGATGATGCTTTCCATGTTCCGTGTGATTGGCTGTTTGCCGCACGTGTCACACTTTCAGGTGCACAAACTCACAAACTCTGGATCAAGCCGGAGTTGACAGAGAACGTTTATACCAAGCGTTGTGCTACAGCTGAACCTGATCTGAACCAGGTTGGGTTTGTCTGGTTTTGTCAACTCAAAACTCTGCATCTCAGTGTTTGTTCACCTCGCTTCATGATACAGGCCACTGGACATTCTCATAAAAATACCTTCTGTTACACGGAAGAAAAAAATACATGCAGATTTTGTAACTGTCATACAAATTCACTTGAGGCAATTTTAGTGAACCCGAGTGCAGATTTTTACGGATTAAAAAACAAAAACTAGACATGACTCGACTAAAATCGACAAACATGAAACTCACCAGTAGCAAGTTGACACAAACAAAGATGGACAAGCGGCAGCAGGACACATCAACTAAAGGAATATGACAAGATCACATGAGGGGAAAACCAGTACAACAACAACCATGGTCGAGAAATGTCTAAATAAAAGACAAGAACACTAAACATTAACACCAACCTAAGTAAATGTGACAGGGACGACCAAGAAACCTTCGTGCTTGCTTTTTTCTAATAGTCACAGCAAAAATGAGTTTCTTACTGAGTTTGAATTTTAAGTTTAAGTTTTATTTTCCTCTTTGGCAGATATGTGACCCAATCCTTTGAAAGCCTAGTAATTTCTTGTGATTTACTGTTTTCCACATCCTACACTGTAAAACTTTGCTGTAATTTCGCAGCAGGTTTGCCAGTAACTTACTGTAGATTTATTGTACAATTTTGTTTTAAGCATAAACTTACCTAGTTTATATATTTTTCTTTCATAAAACAAGACTAAATATCTTGGGTCACTTTTCTTGTTCTGTAAATGTATCGTAATTTAAGAAGTTTTAAATATTTTTACAGAAAACAAGAGAAAAATGCTTAAGTGTTGCTGTGCTAATGCCAGTCTCTTCTTGCTCGTTTTGAATCTCAAATGTCAAAGTGTTTGATTAAAGTAATTGCAAACAGTACTAATTGGAAAGTATATTAAGTAGTAATTAAAGCTACAGTAAGTTACTGGCAAACCTGCTGCAAAAACTACAGCAAAGTTTTACAGTGTACATATCATCCTACATAATGTAAAGAACATTCTAAGAAAATAAAAGTTATATATTTAATATCTGCTGAGTACTGACATGTCAAAGATTGAAATCATGGTGAAATCAATGATTGATAACACATTTTGATACTCATAATGATGAGACTTTAGCCTGATTTTCACAGATAGGGTCACAAATTTTTCTTTATAAAGCTCACTTCACTGAAGAAAATGTATCTTGATTTAGGGATTTTTTTGATATTTGTACTAAAAAAAGAAAGAGAAAATACTAATAAATGTATTTTTTGCAGTGACATTTTTGTACAATTGATATGAAATCGGCAACTCATTAAATCATTTACATGTCATTTATGTTGTTTCATAAATGTAAAGAACTATTCCTTAACCCACAACATGTACTGGATAAACACTGGAAGAATTTGCAGTATATATAGAAATGAAAACCAGCCCAAGATTTAACTAATGAAGAAACTTTGCAGCTCTTCTTTTGGGGCTAATGAAGCAGGGGTGGGCATGAGGGACTGAAATGTGTTTGAAATGCTAATTAGAATCAGGCATGAACATTTGCCATTGGGTCACATGATATTTGAAGAAGTAAACACAAGAGACACCCAACTGAAAATATTGGAATAGTGCGAGTGAAACTGACATGTTATAGAAAAGTGTTTGTATGTAAGCAGTAGGGGGTGAAGCAACACAGTTGAAGCAAAAATAGATTACAGATGATGAATTACAATTAGTATGTGAAACCCGGATAAACAGGTGTAAAATATTGCACGGGCTATAATTAAGATTTCTTTACACAGTTCTCAAATGAAATATGGCACCTTTGAAGCTGTTTGATTGTCTTATAACCAAACATCCTAACATAAGACTCTGTGTGTAGTCTGACTGTGTACTGTATGACTTTCTTTCTTCCACAGAACACAAAAGAAGATACTTTGAAGAATGTTGTTAACCGGCACCCACTGACTTGCATTGCTTTTGTGTTCATACAATAGAAGCGAATGGGTGCTGCTGGTGTTCGGTCACCAACTTTCATCCAAATATCTTCTTTTGTGTTCTGCGGAAGAAATAAAGTCATACAGGTTAGAATTTACCTAAATTAGTTGGGTGAACTATCACTACAAGTTCATTATTATTTAACAATATTAGATCAAAACCATTCGTATCATTGCTGACTAAAGGCATCATCTGCTTTTGAAGCAACAGCTGAAGGTGAAACTAGAAACATATATACTATACTTGAGCAATTTAATTAACAACAAATCCCCACAAGCTTACCTCACGGTCTGTTTCTTTATACCATACAAGGTTGCACTAACATAGGCACTTACAGAATTTATAGAGCTCTGGAGTCTGGCCATCTCAAGGACAAAGACACAGAAAGGACATCCCTCTGCATATGGCATTTGAGTTCCGCCGAGAGACGTGTCTAACGCTCAACGTGGCGGATGTTTCGACATTTACTACAGAGATGACACGGTACACTTGGGACGGGATTCATGAAGCGTATACAAACATATGCACGTGAAGCAATCCGCTATTGAATCAACTCAGCAAGCTATTGAATCAGCAAGGTCAGAGTTCAAATTTAAAACACCATGAGAGACTGTTCGCCTTTGTAAAGGTGATGATGAATTGAATCCGCCTTCCATAAAAACATTCTTACTATGCAAATGTATTATTATCATGAATTTAAACTTGTGTATGATGTTAACCTTTATATCTGGTTGAAAAAGAAATACAGCGCAAGAAGCATTTACCTTGAAGGAATGCTTTTATATTACATTATTCATACATTTATTCGTTTGCAGATGCTTTTAGCCAAACGAGAAACATTGAAAAATATCACAAGGACACAAACTTTAAAGGGGTCACATGATACGGCTGAAACGAATATTATGGTTTGTTTTAGATGTATTGCAGTGTGTATACACGATTTAAGGTTAAAAACGCTGTATTTTCCACATACCGTGCATGTTTGTATCTCCTCTTTGCCCCGCCTCTCTGAAACGCGGAGATTTTTTACAAAGCTCATGGCTCTGAAAAGCGAGGTGTGCTATGATTGGTCAGTTAACCAGTGCGTAGTGATTGGTCGAATACTGCAAGCGTGTGACGGAAATTTGTAACATCAGGTTCCAAAGCAATTGTACTGACGGTACGCCCACCTTACTTGCGTATACATTTGGGCGGTCTTAGTCAAGTCATACCACGAACTGACGTAGATTTGTGGGGGTGTGGTTACACGAGGCGTTTCAAGCAGGTCTGGGTGAGCATTCACTTTTAGATAGAACGCATCTTTTGTTCCCACACTTTCATTTTTGCAATTTTACATGTCTAATACATGCATGGACAACTTATAACACACCAAAGACACAGAAAAACACGTGTTCGTGCCATATGACCCCTTTAAAGGAATACAGTTCACCCCAAAAAAAATGTTTTCATCATTTACTCACCCTCATGTCATTCCAAACCGTGCATTACTTTCTTTCTTTTACAGAACACAAAAGAAGATATTATGAAGAATGTTGGTAACCAAACAACATTGGCCCCCATTGACTTCTTTTGTATTGTATTGTAAGAAAACACAAAAGGCACTCAAAGGCACTAGTTTTGAATAACATGAGGGTAAATAAATGACGATCGCCAAAAGATACGTCAAATTTAGCTTGTATTCTACCTGGCATGGACTGAAAAATGTGTGTAATGTTATCCCAGCATGATCTGACAACAGTCCAAAGAGCGTCTTTTGTATTTAAATAATGCACAATTGACAATTTGACCTTTCCCACAAATGAGTACAAACAATGCGACGACCCCCTCCTTTATATTTATCTTATCTCGGAGCGCCAAATGTGGCAAAAATCTCCTCCAGACCCTGCAACACCTTTCAGCTCATTTCTGTAGAGACCGCAGCATCTTTATTTAATTTGGCACGACCACAACACAATTATCGGGCAGCGTGCGAACACTTTAACTTCGCTCTCTAATCTTCAATGTTCCACACGAACGTTTAGCCCTTGTAGGAGTTAAAGGATTATTAAAGTCCAACTCTGAAACTCCCAAAGTTGCTTATGCTGTTAGAAGTGTGATGACACAAGCGCTTTGCTCAAATCTTGTTTGGCCTTTTTTCGAGAGCCTCCCCGAACTCGGCCCTGTTAAAGCTCATTACGTGTCTGAGTCTGACAGAAATGTATTACCCCGAGAGTCCAATATTTCCAACCAGGAGATTTACAATTCACTTATCACATTTTCTTCACCGAGTTTGGAACTTTCCGCTATTTCCGCCCCTTTTAATTCAATAAAGTCGCCTTCGCTTCCAGGAACGGCTGCATAGTGGACCTATATATTAAACTATGACTTGTAATGGAAGATGTCAAACTGCCCAGTAAAGCAGAACTTCACAACACCGTTTTAAGGGTTCTGTAGGGGATGATATAAAATGTTCATAGTAACGGATTCAGACATGCAGACTTCAATATGGAGATTTACTTAATCTGTCTCTCTTCCGCTCTGTTGGTTACGGATTATGTATTTAATTAAATACAGCTTGATGTATATATATAAAAGGAATGTAACCTATTGAGTGTGGTCTGTCGTGAATACAAAATTGATATATCGTAGCACACACACACAATACATACGCTATTATAACATGCACAGAAAATCCCTATTGTCTGCTGCTTTTATTAGAAAACATTCCGGACTATTCTTTTTATTGTATGTGAGACCAAATAGTCTGACAAAACAGGGTTATAGAAGGCATTATACCTCAGTATTATCTGAACGAAATGGTGCAGAACGCCACTAAAGCAGATACATCAACATTCTCACTGTAATTGTGAGGCTGACAGCCCGTCCATGACAAACGCGGACGTTTCAGATGGATTTTAGCAGAGCCGGGTTGCATTGGTAATTGGAAGGACACTGCTTTGTATTAGCAATCAGAACACAGTGGGACAAAGCAGCTAAAGTCTCCCACCGTTCAATGTGTCTTAAACAAAACATCAGGTCTGTGCTATTTATTCTGCAGAGAACAATCATTTTTAGTAGTTTCTGTCAAACTTAATTTAATTTTAGACTTTTAAAAATGTTGTGCGCGTAAGATTGTTTATGCAACGATTAACCGAACGTTTGTTTTCTGGTTGTTTGAGTTTTTAATTTGTCAAAATTAAAGACTTTCTGAAAATAGATGCGAGCGGCTTAAACTATTTACTGCAGTTCATTAATTTGAATGACATCAGTACACAAACTTGTTTTAAAAGACAAGTGGAGGTACGGAATTATTATTTTAATTGTAGTATATTTTGGAAGCATTTTCATTTTCATTTAAAGACGGAGTGCAATGCATCACAATTTGCAAACTATCTGTCCTAAAAAAAGATTTAAAAGTAGAATAAGCGTGCCCCGAATCGTACTGTATATGTTGAATTAGGTATCCTTAATAAGCATCCCTAAATTACCCAGATAATGTGCTATTTCTTGTAAAAGAATTCACTTTGAATAATACGTTTTATATTTAATATCATAATCTAAATTCATATATAAAATAGAAGTAAATGGATTAAATCAATACTTAACTGAATACACTTCAATTATGTAGTGAACAATAGAAATAATGAATGAAAAGCTGAAATACAAAGATGCATGAGGTATATGCCTTCTAGCTATAACACGCATACTAACGTTACTCGTAAAAAAAAAAAAGTAAACTATTGGTAGATTGAAACCACATGGCAACACTGGCTCAACCAACAGTAGCGTTCTTCTTTGCCACTTGTTTGATGGAGAAAGTGTTTGGGAATTGTTGTCATTGGAGGCCTAGTAAATACAAAACAATTTTTTTATCCGTTCAGCAAGTATGGACAACATTTCTTTTGTTAAAACTGCAATCCATAACTTTTGCCTCAATATTGCCAACCTTGTTTGTTACTTTACATACATACATGTATACGTGCATTGAAGTTCCTATCCGACAAGCTTAAACTTAAACTTACAAACCTTTGTTTTTTTGCATCTCAGGAATATTGCTCAGATTAGATCTATGGTCTCAAAAATTGAGATCTAGATGCTTGTGCACTCTCATCACGATTGGACTATTGCAATGTTCTGTATACTTGCTTGAACAGATTTTCCATTGATCGACTACAAGTTGTACCAAATGGAGCTACAAGGCTTTTGACTATAGGTCCAGTAAGAGGTCCCAGTACTTAAAGCTGAGGTATCATGCTATTTCATGCATTCCGACTTCTATACACTGTTAAACGTGCTGACTTCTCAAGTGTAACATGGTCAACTTGTCAAAAAAACGTGTTGAACGTATAACATAGTTTTTCTGTGCTCGATTCTCTCCGCCAGGGTTCGTACAGGTTTCGGAAAGTTCTTAGTCCCTTATTGGACAATTCTCCCGGAAAAGCACGCCCACGAGTCAACCAGCCAGCGTGAGAAAGAGCACGCCCATCAATGCAGCTTCACTCGGCTGACGGAAGTTTAGCTGTATTTGTTTGCTCACAGCATTTGGGTGATGAATGTTATATAAATGGTGGATATAATGCCTGACTTGGAGATCATTTGAAACTGATAGATGGCGCGGTCCCAGCGCTAAAAGATGCCGGACATGAACCGCACGCGGAAAGTCAAAGTCATATGTCTGTGTTTTGTTGGCAATCGGCGTGTACGTGCATAATGTTAACAAACTTATTGTGAATCAATGCGATGATGTATTGTGTGCTCGTGCTTTAGTTCTTCCCCCCCTGCACGCCTTCAAGTACTCATCTTTTTCCAGAAATAATCGTACAGTTATATCTGTCTTTTATAAATTTGATCAAACTAAATACTCTTCGAAGATACGAAGTACGCAATACTACTGTATAGGTACTCAAGATTAATATGAGATTGGCAGAAACTGAATGTGTTAACTCATCTTTAAGGACCTGCATTGGCTTCCTATCGCTTTTAGAGTGCATTTTAAAATTCTAGTTATTACTTATAGAGCCTTGCATGGTCAGGCACCCTCCTATGTCCAGGATCTATGATGTGCACATTCTCCCGGTCGGTCTCTAAGGTCATCTAACCTGGACCTTTTAACTATCCCTAGGACACGTCTTCAGACAAAAGGTGATCGTGCATTTAGTGCTGTGGCTCCTATAGGCTCTGGAACTCTCTCCATTTAACACGGAGAACTATGGGTTCTGTTCATTCATTTACCCCCTCACCCCTCTTTGCACAAGCTTTTAATTAACAGGCTAGGCGCTTATTAAATCTTTGGGATATTATGGTATTTAATTTGTTTCTTATTTTATATTTTATTGTATGTCTGATTGTTTGATTTGTTTTATTGTGTTGCTGTTTTTATTGTAAAGCACTTTGCGACTTTTGTCTGTGAAAGGTGCTTTATTTTACTTACTTACCTTAAAATGAATCATTATTGAAATTAAATTAAATTAAACGCATTAAACTTAATTAGTTTTAAACACAATTTTAACCAAAAAGTTATGGATTGCATGCCGCTTAAATAATTGAATAATTTTGTTGATGATCAATTATATTGCCATAAATGTTTTGACATTTTTTTAAATATCACAAACTACAACAAATATTTTCAATCATATCTATTATCCATATCTATTATTTCTGCATTCTTCTAACATATTTACATAACACATCTTGTTACATTTTCTTCCAAGGTTTATCTATCATAACCTAGACATTTGTGAGACTACACACCGACCTGTACACTGAAGTAACAGCGAAATTACATTTCAAACTCAGTAATGCTGAAGTCCTTTTCCAGGCGCTTCTACACATGGGCACATGATCCTTGATATTGAACATAATAGTGTCATAAAACAGCAACATTATAGTTCAATACACATACTGTAGAGTCTGTGTTTCCGGAATCCAATATTTCTCTTCACCTTCTCTATGTGTGTATTACAATTTCAAATCCCCAACCTGCAACACAAACTTATCACAATGTATGACAGTGAATTACATTCAAAGAGCTCTCTCAAGCACCCTGACTGCAAAGATATCCACATTTTACTCATCATTACTATTATGACTTATACTGTATATTCTATTCTATTCTATTCCATTTCATTCTTGTTGAGGTCAAATGGTTTCACTCTAACTGAGATCACACATTTAGAAACCCTCAGTCTTTATGTGCATTATTGATTTATTCATTAATGTGATCATACCTCTTGCACCATATATATTCTTTCTTTTTAAAGTTATATTTTGGGGCTTTTCATGTCTTTATTTGATAGTGCTATATAGATTTGACATAAAAAGAACAGGACAGAGAGAAAGAAACAGGATCTGCAAAGGATATCATGCCGAGAAGTAAACTTGGGTTGCCGATGATGCAAATGTCGGAGCGCAGCCCACGAGGCGATCAGCTCCAATGGCGAGTACGTTTTCAAAAGACTACACCGACTGCATTTTAACCACTGCGAATGTGTAGTTTACCAAGCTGAGGCCCAAAAAGAAGGTACAGTAAACAGATGCAGAGGTGATTTGACCGTGTTAAAGTCATGGGTTACTAAACCCGTGTCTGACATGTGACCTATTCTGTTGCTAATGAAGAACTGCAGGGCAAAGATTAAGACGGTTCCCTGCTGGGTCCAACAAGACCAGATAACAATCTAACATGCTCACGTGAGGCTTCTGTCTCTTTAAGCACTATACATGCTAGTATAGCACACTAGTTTACCCACAAATTAAAATTCTCTCATCAAATACCATCGTGTCATTTAAGATCTGTATATGATCTCGTGTTTAACACAAAAGGAGATATTCTGAGAAATGTCTCAGTGGTTTTGTGTCCAAACAATAGAACTCAATGGGGTTCAATGTCGTTCGGTTACCAACATTCTTCAAAACATCTTCTTTTGTGTTCTGCAAAAGAAAGAACGTCATACAGGTTTGGAACGACATGAGGGTGAATAAATTATGAAAATACATTTTTGGGCGAACTATCACTTTAAAACAACAGTTTTGAGTAACCTGACAGCGGCACATCAAGATTTGCAATTTACACCTGCTGCCTACCTGTCGAATGCCTGTGATTGGATTTCACAGAGAGGAAGGTGTGATTTGTTTTATGGTGCTTTTTAGACATTCTGCCCGAGAGATCTTTCTGTGTTGCATGGAGGAAAGAAAATAATTAGGTTAGAATCACATGAAGGTGAATAAACGATGATAAAATGTTCATTTTGGGGTTAAAATGAGGCATAGTGAGAACCCATTTTGGCCTTCCATAACATGTTGCAGAACGGATTCGCCAGCATTAAACTTACCAACACACAATGCCAAACTGAAAACCCGTACACACACAGGATCAAAGTCAACCCCCAACTGCTCTCTCCCGAACACTTACCCGGACCAACAGAAGAAGAAAATCAGACCTGATCTCAAACAGAAGACAAGATGACATACTTGCAGATGCCTACCGCCTCTCAAGAACAGTCCTCCAAAGATCCTCTGAAGCTCTCGGAGCAAAGACGCACGGCCTGCCCAGAAATGTGTGTGTCTGGCTATTGGCTGACGCGCAAAGGCTTTTTATGCCCCTTTGATGAAACCCTGTGGTGCATGGCATCAACTCACAGAAACTCACAGCTTTTCATTATCACAAAAACATTACGCTACAGTTTACCTCCGGTTCTGGCCGAAATAAGACTATTAGGCACAGCATCCGCTTCCGAGTTGCCAAGTAGCAAGAGTCGAGCACAACCGTGTGTGTGTGTGGACCTTATGTCGCCTTCGATGCTTCTCGGGCTATGGTCACTATATTGCTTATTAAGAAAAGGACGCTTACCCATCATGCTTTGCTGCATTGAGCTTCCTGAGAGGAAACAAAACTCCCTAAAGACTCTCATTCGAAGGAATTCTGAATTTAAATAGAGTAACATAAACAGCCATTTGCAAATCTCTCTTTCCGTGCGAGTCGGTGAAACAATACGAAATGCAAATAGTCAGTTCCTTTAGGAATATCGTTGTTCAATTTAATCTTAGCTAGATTCTTATATTTAGTGATGTCGTGTCGTGTCGTGATTGTTTATTAGCCAGAAGAAAGGCTGGCATCTGCCAAAACATTAAATATTGATCATTATTTCAGTCTTGTGTCATTAATCAGCAGAACAGTAAAAGCGTGTTTTATTCCGCCCGAGGAAAAAGCGTTGTTTGACTCGTATTTTTTATGTATGTGGACTTGCGTTGCTCACACCCTATTCCCTATCTGTCTTTTCTCAGCGTCGGACTGTCTTAGCGATGAACTGGGGGAAGAATATAATTAGACACACAGAGATGTATAAATGCTCCCCGTGTGTTGCCGGCATCTCGCTAATGGATTCTGGTCTCACGCACGCCTTCATTATAAATCGGCAGCATCTTAAGTGCTTGCCATTCAGTTTTCGGGTCTTTTTTTCCTTTAATGCCACAAGGTTACTATGGAATATCCTACTCACGTATATTGCATCGCTCTTTGTAACTTTGTACCGCCCCACAGTTCAAGTAACACCCTTTGCTATACCTTCCCGAAGGATGGTTTTATCACTCACATTTTGTTCTTTCATAGCTCGGGAGATTTGATGGGGTTGTATTTAATTTAAGTTTCAATTTAGTTTCAGATGTTTTTAATAAATTTGCTTAGGAGAAATAGAAAAGATAATTATGGGTGTGTAAAATGAGTGTTGAATAGCAAAGGTATCATTTGGATTTGAGATTTGATGAGAAATGTTTGAGTTCATATTGAGATCTGCAGTAATATTGACTTTTGATTACAAATCTGAACTCGGTTTGTGACATTGTTGAGATCTCTTCTAATACTCCAATGGAGACATTTGAGAGATTTCTGGCTCTTTTTCTCAGGAGAAATATCTGACACCCAAGCTCTCCATTCAATATCATTGATGTCTAGGAGAAATAAGTGAGATATTAAAGAAATCTGTGATTTTTTGTACTTATTGCTTAAGCCATTTTTTTTCACACTGTAAAAAAATTGTTGAGTCAACTTAAAATAATAAGGCAACCTATCACAAGCACGATTTTGAGTTAACTCAACAAACAGAGATCGCAGTCCACCCAACTTAAAAAATGAAGTTTACCTAATGACCAACGGAACAAAATATTTTTGTTAGCTGAACATAAATAGAGAATATAGATTGGTTATTTAAAAAAATATTTAAAACAAATGTATTTGTCTTTTACTTCAATTGTACGCGTTTTCTGCCTCAAACAGACCAAAACATTGATCAAATAACTGTTCAAACAGTTGAGTGCATTTATACCAGTTTTGCCGTTGTGTCACACTTACACCTCAAAATTGAATACACAAACCTCAACCATGCTAACAATCAAAAACCATCATTCATTAAAAAACTCTAAACTCAACAGATAACAAACAGTGACAACGGTATTGAAGCATAAATTAAGCCAGCAAGAACTAAAACACTAATCTTTAAAAGAAAAACAAATAAGAAACACAGATGCTGCAATGCATCTTGGGAACTTTCAAAATCTTTCAGAATACTCTGTTTTGTAAGTTGGGCAAACTTTATGGCACATTTGGTGTCAACAAAACAGTCCAGTAAACAAAATAATCTTTGTTAGAAACATGTTTAGGCTAATTTTGTTTAGTATATGCAAAACAATCATTTGACTCATTTAAATGCTATGTTCAAAGAACTTATTTATCTTTGTAGGGTGAACATTTTGCAGGTTGGATTTTGTACAGTGCAGAAAATAACTAGTTTATAACAAATAACAGATAATGAACATTTGCCATTTCTATCAGCATGGGATGCTCTCCTGACCTGCTGTTTAAAAAGACATTCTTTTTCTCAGGACTCCTATTTTACTCATATCTGTCAGGCCGGAGTGTCGTTTTATACTCGGCATACCAAATAAGGCTTACATCACTTTTTAAAGGGTAGAATGTAAAGAATTTACTACTGCAGGCAATTAACAGGCTTTCACTGTTGCCTGCCAAGAAAAAGACCATAAATGCCAAAGAGAGCTATGCAGAGGGGTGCGCCGGTGGCATTTCTGGCTCGGATGCGCTGTTGGTTAGATCACTCCGTGATAAAGAAACAGACGCCTGCTTTCACTTCAAGGAAAATTGGACACCGAGCATTATCTGCCGCGGAAAGATTTTCAATTCTGCTCACGTGTCAAGTGTTCTCTTTGTTTGGATATGGCAGAAGGATAGACCTAAAGTGGATTTCTAAAATATAACAGAGCAAATGCTTGAGCTGGATAACTCTTCACATAAATGAAAAAAAAAAAATGCATTCATTTTGAGTGTCTCTCACATTACACTATGGTACATTCTTATTTGTGCATTTATTCATTGAAGGCCATTTGATGTCTACACGAGAGATGCTTAAGCTAGATGCTCAAAAAGTGTCACATTTTTCCATCATTTATTCACCGTCATGTCATTTCAGATCTGTATAACTTTCTTTCTTGTGCAAGAACACAAAAGACGACATTTTGAAGAATGTTGGTAACCAAACAAAATTGGCCTCCATTGAATTCCATTGGATGGACCACTGAGACATTTCACAAAATATCTTCATTTGTGTTCCACAGAAGAATAAAGTCATACAGATTTTTAAACAACATTAATTATGAACAAATTTAACATCTACCAGAATACTCATTCTGATACTCATGCTAACACCGTGTACAATTGTCTTATTTTAAAGTAAACTAAGTGTCAATGCAAAGCTCGCTAATTCACAATCTGTCTTAAAGATCCATTTAGGCGGTCATAAATTCCTGCCAGAAGAGTACTGTACTTTCATGCTTTTTGAATGGCCAATGGTTTTTTGAAAGAGAACCATCTAGCCACTCAGATAATTGAACACTAAAAGCGAACGTTTTCATTGCTCTTGTATTAGCTCGTGATTTATTTTCCTCATTAGCT
Source organism: Triplophysa rosa (assembly GCF_024868665.1). Lineage (NCBI taxonomy): Eukaryota > Metazoa > Chordata > Actinopteri > Cypriniformes > Nemacheilidae > Triplophysa > Triplophysa rosa. The sequence goes on along the minus strand of NC_079907.1, from coordinate 3,476,067 downwards.
AAGTAAAGAAAAAACATACTAACAATCTTCCAAACGCAGTCACGCGTGGCGTGATCATGCTTGACACTACTTGACCATAAAGAGAAAATTACTTTGTGCTTATGAATTAGGACTTAGTTGATTAAATGAAAGCAATTCTGAACGCATACATGAATATTACAAGGTTTGCTGGTTCACTTTAACTGACAATAAATGCCAGATGCATTCTAATTGGTTTTTCAAGGATGCCCAATAAAGTCAGACTTCTACTGTTTTGCGATTTCTAACAAGCACAGTATTTATAAATATTTATAAGCCACATTGGCCATTGTCTGGCATAGATGAGCGGATAAATTATGGCACCACTCAATGAATTTTTAGCACTTCAGCTGTAAAAGGAGATTAGATATAATTGGGATCACAAAGTGTGCAAACTGGGGTCCATTCTTGATGGTCTAAGTGAAACTAACTCCAAGACAATTCAAGCTTAATTAATTCAACTGCCCCAATACCTCAGCTACAGAGAAAAATTAGATCAGCAAGTAATGTGGAAATATTACTTCAATCTGACTTGCATCCGCTCCCTACTCTCTTACACCTTAAGATGAGTCAGATGCACACAGATGTGCAGGAACGAAAGCACAGGTGCCAGACAACAGTAAGATCAACAATAGAAGTTAATAGTAATAGTAATTATTTAATAGTAATGCATAGTTTTTCTTCGCAAGCAAAAATTGTTCTAAAAGCCGAATCATCACACTTTCCCAAAGAAAAGACGAGACAACCCCCCAGTAAATAACCATTTCTCCTGAAAAATAGACCCAGAAATCTCACAAATATCTCCTTTAGAGTTTTAGGAGAGATCTCAACAATGTCTCAAAGTGAGCTCAGATTTGTCAAGTCTTCAATCAATATTATTGAAGATCTCAACTCAAATATTTCTCATCAAATTGAACCAAATCCAGATTATTTTACTTCTACAATCTACATTTATTTTACACCTCCATACTCCTCATGTGTTTCAACAATCGTCTCATTCCTCGCGCAGCATGCATACACACAAGTGTGAGGGTGTGTGTGTGTGTGTTGGAGTTGAATGAGGCTGTTCTGCAGAATGATGAGCTAAGACAGCTCGGGTAGGAGTTGGTGAGCAGTGTGACAGCCTGCGGGAGGAAAACTGCTACTCAGCGTTCTTGTTTTGGCCTGAAAGGCCCTTTACCTTTTTCCAGGTGATAATGGCCAGATCATGCGACAGGAAACAGTGATGTTTTCTGACGCTGCAGGTCTCCGTATACACAGAGTCATGGTCACCACTCGCCTGCAGGGACTCCCTGTTCCAGTAAGTAAATCAGAAACCTGCTTGATCATACACTCACCGAAATGCTGTATTTTCAAATTAAGGTTCCTATAGTTAACTAAAACTGAAACTATTAAAAATGTATGTTTAATAAAATCCAATAAATGATTTTATACGTTATTTCCATTTTTAATATTTGAAAATCTTAAACTAAATGAAAATGAGAAATGTTGCCTAAAAAATAAACCAAAGTAAGTTTAATTTGAGCCATAAATAAAAATCTAAGAAAATAAAAATAAATTTGAATAAAAAATAGTGAAAAACGGTACTAAAATTGAAAAAGAAATCTGCAACAGAAAATAAACAAACAAACAAAAAATAACATGAGAATAGCACGTACAAAAATTGGTCAAAACTAAATTAAAGTTAACCTAAAGCCTATAAATTAAAAAATAAAAGCAAATTGAAAACATTAATAAAACTACAATAAAACTAATAACTAAATTATAATTCTGATATATGTAAAGGAATATTTCACCAAAAAATGAAAATTACATCATTATTTATTGTGCCACATTTTGTTCCAAACCCAACCAGATCTCATTGAATTTGTAACTATTGTACGAGGTGGCTTATTCGTATGAATTTAAACGTTGTGAAGCATACAAAAATGTACGATTACTATAAAAAAGCCATACTGAATCCCCCCGACCCTAACATCACTAGCACAAAAGCAAATTGAACTAAAATGTACAAATGAGATTCATATACGAATTAGCCAAAATTGGACACATCTACTAAAATACGATGTTTTGCCAAACTGTATAGCGCTATTTTTATTGTCTATACATTATTAGTGAATATGGCCAACCATGAAACCAGTATATAGTATAGTCCAGTATAGTTACACCATCACATTGTGTTTCTATTGTATCCAGAGCAAACAGCTGTGTACGGCTATACGAGAGGTCATTAAAGTGCCATTATTCTGGTTGGCCTGGGTTGCAAGCCGGTTGTAGTCAAGTACGCCTTCATTATAAGCAAGCAATATGTTCCATGACTACTGTGTGTGTGGATACTTTTTCAATTAGTCAGTGTGCTTTGAAAAGACATTTAAAATAGCACCCCAATTTAATCAATGCCTCCGGATTAATGCACTTCAAATCATTTATGTATCCCAAGCTAACCTTTTTCTCTGTGCTACATTTGTGACATTTAGAGTTCATACCTGTTCTGGCTTCTCGTGACTGTATATTATTCTTCAGAATCGAAACTGAAGCTTGTGGTTAATTAAAGACGGATCTCTTTGACCTTGATGGGCACACGGTACAAATGATAAAACGCTCACTTGTATTTCGTTACCGGTGGGCGGGATGAGGTTTAGTGGCCCAAGCATGAATCATGGGACTCGTTTTAACAGCATAGTCTGCCATGTACATACATAAAGGTCTGACTAGGTCTTAAACTATTGTTCGAAAAGATTATATTCAGGAAAACTATACCATTATTTACATACCCCGTGTTATTTCAACTCAAAAATTACAGATTTACGAACTTAACAACAGCTCATACCAGATTCTGTTAAGACTGAATAAATAAATACAATAAATAATTGAGTGTTTTCTGTTCTGAGGCCATATTTGCAAAAGGAGTAGTCAAAACTGGACAGAAATTGCTGATGTGCGTGTTTTTTTACCCCAAATTTTATTATGTACATGTGTCATAGCATCTGTTTGTATATATAGCCGTGGAAAAAGAGAGAATTCCAAATATTAATTTAATCAGCATTTCTAGTTGTATTGTGGTCATTTCAGTCCAGTGTCTGTTGAACAAAATCAAACCTCAGGAGTGACAAAATCATCCAACAGCAATGTGAAAGACTGACAGCTTGACAAGACGCATGAAAAATGTGAAAAAAAAATAATCAAGGCAAAATAACAATAAAACAATTATTTTTGTGTACTAATATTACTGTTGTGTTGCTTTTCTGTTGTTTTGACCTGTTTCGCTACTTTTCATTTTCTGCAAATAACTGCAAATAGAAACAACATTTTTATTAAAAATTTGGGAAAAATGTGGTTAGTTCACAGAATGAAAAAAATGACCCTCATATCTACATTATCCAAATCTGTTTGACTATTTCTTCAAGGCCATCTGGTTGCTCACTATGCAATTAGTTGCCATGGTAACTGAGGCTTTCAAGCTTAAAAGATACAAAAAAACAACACAACAGTTTGATACAAATAGTCTACAATCCACAACTTCTGAAGTGATACAGTACAATAGCTTAGAAACAGTCCGACTTACACTGATCACAAATCAGACATTGCTGCACTTATGAGCCAATGAGAGCCATAGGATAATAAAAAATTATCTTCGAAATTTTCGACTTCTGACTTTTTTTATTTTTACAAAAAGCTATCAAATGGCTTATAAAGCCAGAAAATACAGAGTGTTGAGCTTTTTTGAACATCCTATATTGAACTTTAAAAGTCTCCATTGCAGATTCATTCAAGTTGCATGAAAAAGTGACCAACACTCATAATTTCTCAAACGTTCCATGGAAGAAAGTCATTGTGACTACAGTTCAAAGTCTAAGATTTAACGATAGCATGTAATTCAGAGCTTCAATGGAAACGTACATAAAATGCCTGTAGCAAGGTAATGTAATGTCGTGACCTTGATCCCGTTTCATGCCACCTCCGGCCCAATCTGTTCATTCACGTTCCCGAGGAAATGTGGTGAGGTACTTTGACAAGGTCATCCTTGTGGTCTCATCCATGTATCATCATAAACTCCCAATATAAATAATTCATGGTTTTCGCTCTTGAGGAAATCTGTTCCTCCACACGGTGCAATTAAAACCATAATCCTACAGTTCCTCTGGGGCGTATCAAGATGATGGTGTATCTTTTAGTGTCTGCGGGAAAATGTTCATATTTTAACAGATGTCATTAAATAACCTTGCTGAAATCTAAAAAGTTCATGTCAGCCATTCTTTCACATTCTGTTCCTCATAAGCAGAGTCGCTTGGACGTTTTTGCTCATCGCTTCACAGACATGGTGTACCATGAGCTGTCATTATATGGAGAAACAGTTCGGTGAAGGTTTGGGATGACAAGAGCGTGAGTAAATAATATTTTGGGGTGAACTACTGTATATCTCTTAATATTTTTTAAGAAGAACTGACAATCGTATGACATCAAGACCAAAAACAAGTTTGAATTCTATCGCCATCGTCGATGACAATTTGACACGTACGACATATCTTTTGACAGTTGGTCCAATAAACGCATCAACACATGCACGGCGGTGTATTATATATGAAAGTCACCTCCTGTGTTTCTTGCCATCATGCTGGGCTTTTTCCATAAGCCTTGACAATAAAATGACAGCAAACTCAAAGATAGATAAACCAAAGCACCAAAACATTCGCAGCACGCCGCATAAAAAACCTAACTTTTCCACTGACTCTTCAGGATTTCGACACATCCTGGATTCTAAGAAAAGCAGACCTCAGGGCTATTCGAGCACAAATGTACTCAAAGGTACCATTTTTTCTTGGTAGAAGTGGAAAATAATAGAGCTTTGACTCCCACCTCTCGAATTGATAGGCATGATATGGACAAGACTCGCCCTCCCTTTTGGATCCATGTGCCATTTCAGGGTTTCAGAGGCAAGGGACACCTTTTAAGCCTTTAGTCAAGACAGATTTAGCAGTTTTTATCTACAGAAGGTGTTCCTGACCTGTTCTTTCAGCTTGTCTTTTATATTTATCGTCCCTTTCCCTTCTCTCTCGACTGGTGTTTACTGCATGCGCCACAGAAAGAATGGCTTTTGGACCGCGGAGGAAACTTTCCTGTTGAGTGTTTATCCCCCACTGTTCCGTCCGCGAGCCACTGCGATGTAATTATAGAGCTGCAGCCGATAGTTTCTTGATAAACACATACAAGAGCTTCTGTTGCATCCCCTCAACATTAAACTGACTCATCCATTAGCGCATCCGCAGCTGCTGTGAAATGTGTAAAACGTAGGAGAATTGTTTGAACATTTTCTCAACAGGAAAAATATGATCTGAATTCGAAGAGATGGAGATGTAATAACAGCTAGACACATCTGCTTCTGGAAAATAACATTATGTGCTAGGCGACAGTAACATTTCTTTCTCTTCGAATCTTCCGAAGTAATGCAAAGATGGGAAACATTGGAAACATGTACAAAGTTCCAGTCTTTGATGCAGGTTGGTCAATACTAGATTTCAGCTACAGTATACCAAAATACATGAAATAGTAAACAACTATTCACCACATCATCTTGCAGCTTGCACACGCATAAATTTGCTATTTTGTAAAGTGTGAATCATACAAAAATGTACAGTTATATCCTTATAAAATAAATAATTATATCTAAGATATAAATATATACCTTAAGTTCATTTTAATAAGAATAATTAAGCTAAATTCAAGTAAACATTTAAATAATACTTTATGTAGTTCAATTCTTAGGACTAAACAGGCTCGCTTTTTAGATTTTAAAAGTGTGCTTTTAAGTACACTTTAAGTGTAATAGTACTAAACCTGGAACACACAATCTTCCTCACATACTGCTACAATACTCTCTCTACCTCACACAGCTTGATCTCCGTGGGGACAGTCCATAGGCGTAATGAGTTGTATACTGTACAAGCTGTATATTTTATCCCCTACTCCTAACGCAACCCCTAAACCTAAAGATCATAGAAAACTTTTTGCATTTTTAGATTTTTAAAAATTATCATTCTGTATAATTTATAAGCTTTTGTGCCCGTGGGGACCTCAATTTTGGTTGGTGTGCATTCAGGTTTAGGTCCCCACTAACATATAAAAACCAAGTCCACACACACACACGCACACACACACACACACACACACACACACACACACACAAACAAGTTACAGATGTTCAAACTAAACAATCACAATCACATTACAATCAAAAAATGATCTTTTCTAATCCAAGCAGGAGAGGTAACATAAATAACACTTGTGTGATTGACATCTTCAAATCGGCTGACATCTGGAGACGCATGAAAATGTCAGAAACTAGCTCTTTTCCAAGCTGTATGAATTAATTAAACCTGCCAAGTACATTATCCAGGTTGGTGGCCAATTCAGCTAAAAGATTTGATGGAGATTGTAAGATTCCTTGTTTCTCTCTCTCTTCACCATTATAAACAGAGAGACACATATGGAGACAGTCAATAGCCTTTAATATTCGCCTTCGTGTCATTCTCAGACCACATGCCAACACAACATTATGAAACACATTTGCTGACAGCAAAACTGCTGCTCCATTCACACCACCCTTATTAAATGAAGTGTGCACAGGCTCCACACCTGCGTTCCCAGAGCCACATCTACAATACAACTATCAATTTTAGGGAACAATTTGCCCAATCAACTCGTAATCATTTATGCACCCCTGTGTTTTTCCAAGACCACATTATTTTCCTTTTCTCCGTGAAACACTAAAGGAGATTTGGGCAGAATGTCAAAGCTTCCTTTTAAAGTGGATTTGATTTATACTGCCAAACACTTTAAAGTAAAAATAAGGCCATTAAAAAATTAAGCAGTTAATCATGATTTAAACTTCAGTTTTCACTAAAAGCCGTCGTAGGGCTTCTATTGTGTTTCACCGAAGAACTTGGTGGGCTGAGTAATAAGAAAGTTTTTGATGAATTATTTCTTTACAAGAAAAAAGTTGCTCCCCCAGCAGGCATCTGTATCCAAAACTGTAAAGCAAGAAATGTCTTTTGCCTTCACCGAATTGTGTTTTTTTACTGTTGGCGAGATATCTGTAACTTCCATATGGGGATAGTTTACACAGATAGCACCATTTGGCCGCTGGGCTCCTGCAATCTCTACATCTAAATATCCCTCGACATCTCTCCACAGCTGTCTGACATTTACTCCTGTGCTGTTTTAAGCTACTAACCGATGTGGGTGTTTCTAACACATATGGATTAAGAGATAAATACCTGAAGTAAACTACACAACACCTTGGGATGAAGAATACACTTGATTTACCATCTGTGCAGATTTATTAAGTTTGCAAAACAAATAAAATGCTGCCTGTACTAAAATGTACTGTGTCAAGAGTCAGCAAACAAGACTTTTTTCTGGTTTGGGCCTGTTGAAACTATTACTTTGCCAATGTCTTTCTGTTACATTATTTTTTACTCAAGGAAGACATCAGAAACATGTCATTCAGTTCATTTAAATAACATGCCGATACTAATATTTTTATTTTAAAATGTATTTTGTTACATTTACATAAAATGTGACCGTGGACAAAAACAGTCTTAAGGGTCAAATTGAGATTTTTACATCATCTAAAGGCTGAAAAAATAATCTATTAATGATTTTGTTGTTAGGATAGGATAATATCTGGCGAAGATACAACCGTTTAAAACTTGCCTTTGAAGTTATTAATCAGAGGCGCTATATCAGGCCATTTACAAAATATCTTTACTTAATATCCTGATTTTGGGCATACAATGATTTTGACCCATACAGTGTATTTTTGGCTATTACTAAAAATGCTCCCGTGCAACTTAAGACTGGTTTTGTGATCCAGGGTGACCCGTGTCTTATTAGTAAATGTTTATTATTATCATAGTCAACATAAAATATCATTCACAACCACGTGCAACAAAACAGGTTAATAAATGAGAAATAAACATTTTATCCATCAAGAACAGGGACTGGCGTTGCGTTACCAAAGTCCGCTTACGGAAGTCGTGCCACTCGACAACCATGTTTGCAACACTATTTACTGAGCTGTTTCTAAAATCCCTAGCAAAATCTGAAAAGCATATTAACATTTACAAATTAAACCTAATATGATGAACTTAAATTGCAAAAAAATCACATTTTTCAAGCGGCCATATTGAGTGCTCCATTCGTTCCATTCATTGTAATGGCAGTGGTGCATCTTAAGGTTAATATCTATTATCTTCACATAATATATCGTTACATACCAGAACGTAGCCACGTGATTGGAGGAGAGAGAGATTTGGGATGTCAGACAAAATGAAAATCTGTTTCAGTGCTGGAGCGAATTTAGCGTTTAACATTACAAAGACAAACATTTATTCCCCTGCAACATCCATTAAGAATGTAAACAGGGTCAATTTTGATTTTTTTATGTTGACAGTAAACAAACATGCTTCCCTAGCTGAACCGCTGCGGGTAGATCCTTGCTGTCAAAGTTTCGCTACTTATTTCTTTATCTCAGCAGTCGATCTCAAAATATGTCTACGTTACGATCTGTCACAGTCAGCAAGTCCCAAAAGCACTCACATATCTGGCTGAGGTAGAAAGTGCTGCGGAGATGTGCAGGATGTCATGAGATGGAGAGGTCATTATCTGGTCACTTTGACTCAGGCTGACCCTCAGAAAAACACTTGTGTTGCAGCGATCAGCAGGTGCTTACCCCGTGTGGCCCGTCTTCAAGGAACAGCCGTCCATGTGTATCTGATGATGTGTGCCAGAAGCAGCAGAACCTGTCGCTATTAATATACAGAGAGAGAGAGAGAGAGAGAGAGAGAGAGAGAGAGAGAGAGAGAGAGAGAGAGAGAGAGAGTTCTTTCATACCATTCATATTAAAATCAACGAGCAGGCCAGACTCAGTCGGCTCAGATAAAGACTGTGGCTCAGTTCCAAACGTTGCTTCATACCGTCTCCAAATCTTCCAATCTTTTTTTCACTGATATCTTGAAATACAATTTGGGATTGCTCTCATCGCAGGACACATATGATGCAAGCCTTTAACTATAGCAGGGTATCATTTGCTGTCTACTGTTTGGAACACACTTTCACTTTGGCAGCATGCCTATGATGCCCTAAAATGCTGCCTATGTAGTGACCACACAACAGCACAATAGTACACAATACAAAAGATGCATCCGTCTTACCTTCATAAGAAGCACCGGTAGGGTGACAGATTTCAAGACACCCGCCATCAAAGGTGATGATGAAGTAACAATTAGCCCCGACTGTAGCCGCCAGCTCAGTTTGAACCTTTGGGTGAAGATAAAAAGGGCTGAAAGAAGGTAAACAAAGGAGAAATTACACGGGAGCAGCGCTTCTAATTGAGAGAGATTTCCTTTTGATGTAACTTCAGAGATCTGAGAGACGCTGCTTGTGAACTAATTACAGAGCCATGGCAGCGAGCTAATGAGCACGATGCTAATGATCCTTGTTTACTACGATCTGATGTCAAAATGCCACGCACGAAAATCCAAAAGAAAGCGCGAGTGCGAAAACCTGCCAAATGTGGTAAAGACCTGAGAGACTCGGTTCATGCATTTATCTATACTGTATGATGTTTAAATAATGCTGGGTTCATTTAAGTCTATTCCAGAATAATCCGATTTTTTGATGGGAAGACTTTACAGTAATTAGTTATAATGAAGCATGGAAGCCCTTATTAAAATAGAAAATAAAAACTGAGTTTTAGGTACACGCATGCATAAAAACGCATAAAGGCTTTAAAGGGACAGTTCACCCAAAAATGAACATTTTTATTATTTTTTTACCCATGTGTCATTTCTAACCTGTATGACTTTCTTCCTGCTGCAGAACACAAAATAAGATATTTTGAAGAATGTTGGTAACCAAGAAGTGTTGTTCCCCACTGACTTCCATTGTATGAACACAAAACCACTGAGACTTTTCTCAAAATATCTTATTTTGTGTTTGTCTTTTCAGAAGAAAGAGTCGCATCGTCCAAATTTGCAGTTTTTCAGGAAATGGAAAAAACTGTGTACTTTTAAATGATTGCACACTGTGTTGTCAAAGTTGACTTTTTAATACATTTTATTGGTTAGATATTTGTAAAACCCAGTGACAAACATTAAGGGTGACTTATAATAATGATTTATCGCAAAAAAACACAAATCACGAAATATGGAGATATGAGGTTTCAGAAGGACAGCCATATACATGATTTGAACACCACGAGGGTGAATAAATGCATTTTTATTTTTGGGTGAACCATTGGCATGATTTTGTGGTAAGCCGTTCTGTTTCCTCAACCAATGGCAAACAAAGAGCATGTTCTGTAATCCTTTTTAAAACCGGTCATTGTTTTTACCAGTTCCATTTGGTAAAGCCAAAATAACACACTTCATCTTTACACACAACGATCGAGCCATGAAAATATTAGAACTGGATGTGATTTGCTCCTGTCAACGTGACACTGGGAAAAAGAACACAGAGCGAGAAAAAACAATGAGAAAAGTAAGTCGATTTGGCTACGACACAACAGAGATACCCTACGGAGCTCCTGAGAGCCAAATTGCATTTCTGACAGTTCCTTTTATATTAGATTATCCACCATTTAAACAGAATGTCTAAGGTCTCAAAAGAGGTCAGTCTCTCCAGGGTACCAGTCTCCATTCAAAGCCCATCAGAATGTGGAGCAAGGCCTCCCTAAGGAAGAATTGTTTTTCTCCAGCGTGCGTTCGAGAATTTTCAGAAAGAAATGAACCAAAAATGTAAGCTTGTTGTTTTGAAATCACTTCTCAACCCATTATTAAACGCATTTCATCTTCAACAGTTTCATCCGCTGTCAGTCATCCCAAGCAACCAGACTTTTAGATACCCACGCAGTTCACCACACCGAAGCACCCTGTAATGCTCGAGTAATCCTGCTTTTAGACACACACTTGAACAATGGGATGGATTTAGGTCTAAATACACCAAAGAGTGGATAACAAATACATTGAGAAAAATGTACGCTGGTTGTGCTTTCTCATGAGGGCTAAACCGAGCCGGACATCAATAACAATGGCAGCACCATCCTACGATTCTCAGAAGGAAGTTTGTTGGCCTTCTACATCTTCCTTCAAGGGAATACAAAGTAAATGAGTGAAGGAAGAAAACTATGAGACCCTACGGATTTGACACAGGGTGGGCGAACTGGGTTGAAGCTAAAGGTTACAAACGCAACAGTCATACAGAACCAAAGAGGAAAATTCCTTCCGAAATATTGAAGCATCTGGATGGGGGATGTCAAAAGCTGGTTCCTGAAGGGCAACCATTTATGAAACTGCAGGATGGTCGACACCCCTGAGACAGACTTTACACATTGCTCAACAGGTTAGATAATCAAAATAAAACCAAACATGTCATACGTTGAAAAACTATGGTTCACATTCTGCTCCCAAGAATTGCTATCTTAAAAAGGTCACCTTGTCTCTAAAAGAATTGCATTATATCAGCTCAAAATAAATGCAATGTAGTACATCACATTTGAACTCTTTAATGTAATGATGACACCTAGAAAAGCGTGTTTCCAGAGAACACCAGCGGTTGTGGTTGTTGGAGAATGCAATAATATCTCTTTGAGCTTGACAGACGTGACAGATGACGGTGGTAAAAATACGAACGAGTAGGAAAAATGTGGGCCCCCATTGGGTGAGAGATCGTATTATAAAATAATTGAATGATTACGGTGAATAATGACGAAGCTGATGGGACAATATGAAAACCATTTTAGGGCCTATATTTGGACTTTGGAATCTCACAGAGCGATGTTATAGAGAAAGATATTGTGTGAATCTGCAGAAAAGGAGTCAAAATCGATATCGTGATGAAACTTCCTATTCAACTTTGCTTGTTAAAGCGACCCTGTGTCAGCGGTGCCTTACCCCGCACGATTGAGAAATCAATAGTCATTTTGAAAACCTTGTTTAAAAGTACTTGCCAACGTTTAGATCATTAGTTGTACGCTGGCAATTAGCTCATTCAAGTGATTTCAGTACAACAAACCCACGTATCACCATATTAACTTTGCCTTGACATTTATAAACACAAAGCAAAGTGATGTTGTTCTATTGCCATGTATAGTACACTGTCTTACAAGTTGCATTTTACTTTAATGACAGACACAATAGATACTACATAAAGGACACAAAAATATTCACTTGGAATGAAAAATGATCTGACTGATTATCATAAAACTTGCACTAAGATAAACAGTCTACAGCAAACTGCAACAATATTTCAGAACTCCAAGTGATTCATCACTGTCGTGTCTCTTGATATTTTGTTGTTTATTTTTTGCTTTAAGAGCCAAGGTACTGTAATACCCAAGTCCATTGTCATGCATTTTTACAGTGAGAAATCTTTCGATGCCCAAGGTGGCTAATTTAACTGTCTTAGTATTTGCTCTGTTTACTGGGAACTTTGTTCTTAATTGTATTTAAACCATTTTCCTTCGTTTTGCTTCGAACCTAAAATCACTGAAATCCGCTTCTGAGATGAGTAAGTATTCATCAATTATATTAATTTACATCTACTATCATTTACTCACCGTCCAGTTGTTCCAAATCTGTATACATTTCTTTGTTCTGATGAAATAAAATCTTTCACAGAGAAAGATATTTGGAAGAATGCTTGTGAACAGTTCTTGGCCACCTTTGGCTCCCATAGTAGGAAACATTTCTTTGTTTTGTTGAACACAAAAGAAGATATTTTAGTGAATGTAGGAAAGCAAACCGTTCTGGGACACTTTTGACGACCATTGTCATTTTTCCTACTATGGGAGTCAATGGTGGCCAAGTTTGTTTACAAGCATTCTTTCAAATATCTTTCGTTGTTCATCAGAACAAAGAAATTTAAACAAATTTGAAACAACTCGAGGGTGAGTAAATGATGACAGAATTAAAAATTTTCCTGTCTCAGATATTTCTACTGAGGAGAAAATACCCCTAAATCCCACAAATGTCTCCATTAGAGTTTCGGAAGAGATTTCAACAATGTCTCAGGCAGAGGTCCGATTTGTCTGCAATCAAAATTCAATATTCTTTAAGATCTCAATATAAACTCTCATTAAATTAACCCAAATCCAGATTAATTCTCTCATAATTGATTTGTTTTCTCACGCATCCTGTGCTTTGTTGTGTGAAGCACTTATATTAAAATCTCTAAAAAATGTTCTGTTTTTTAAATAGGAGCACAGATGCGCTTTAAACAAATGTAAGTGCAGAGCCCTGTTTTGCGGTGTTTTTAGTAGCTATTTATTAAATTGTCACTAAACGTATGATTGAACTATAATGTGCGTGTTGTGGGGGTGTAGAAACTTCCTTTATCTGACATGCTGTTATACTTCATCCCCCATGCATGTGTTTATTCAAACGTATCTAAGAATAGATTGCTGCCAAAACAATAAATATCACGAAGTATGAGCAAGCCTTGTTGTAAGTACAGCTGGCATAGTCTTTCATTCAAATTCAGAGTCTGGTAGGTCTGTTTCTTTATGCAAAACAAAGGGTTGTGGGTTTAATTGTAATGCCCTAAAGATGTGAAAAGTGTGTGTCAAAAATATATTACTTATTACTATGCTAACCTTTATAATGTTACCGTAATATGTTATCCACTTCACATGAGCGCTTTTCCACCATCGCGACCAACCGTTCTAAGCACGGTCTGGAACAGTTATAGTTATGTTTCCACGTGAGCCTGGTTCGACACGGCACGATTATAAACTGCTCTTTATAATCGTGCCGTGTCGAACCAGGCTATAACTGTTCCAGACCGTGATCAGAACGGTCCGTCGCAATGGTGGAAAAGCGCTCATGTGAAGTGGATAATATATTACAGAGGCGTTTTAGCTCAGTCTCTTATGTTACCAAGGCAGCACGTGATGCACTTGTGTTTACTTTCTAAAGATTTCTGTTATCTGCCCTGAAGTGGAAAATGAATCATTTACATACTGACTGGCCCGGATCGGCATGGAGGGGAACGATTAAGCAAGAGAACGATTAGCGATTCGGCACAATGGTGGAAAAGCGCTCCAAGAGTATATGTATACTACATGAAGTAATTCATATTTTTGTAAATTTGGTAATGCTATTTAACCAATGTGGAATGCAAAGCCATACATTAAATCATACACGAGTATCAGGGTTATTATAGTTTACTAAAACTATTCAAACATTTCTGTTAATTGAAATGACAAAAAATATCAGTCTAATTATTATTTGAAAAACTTAAACCAAATGAAAATTAGAAATGTCGCCCTAGCAATAAATTGAAATATGTTTAAGTTGAGGCACTAACAATATAAACTGAAATGAAATAAAAACGGAAATAAAGATTAATTCAACTTATAAACACAAAAATAATAACGATATATAAAACAAATAAATATTTATTTTAAGTAATAAAAAACAAAAATGACATAACAACAACATTACTAAAAAAAACTAAAACCACAAAAATTAAAAGAAAAATGTAAATGTTTACGAAACTACTATAAATCTGAAAACAAAACTATGATAACTCTGATCTGTGTCAAAAGTATACTGTATACTAAGTGACGATGTGAACATAAAAATACAATTTTATAATTGCAATTATTTATATATTAGTACGACAATTACTATCAGATAAAATACTGATCCTGAAAACATACAAGAATGAAGCTTTGTATTGTGTTGCATTGTTGTTCATTACAAGGTTCAACAAATAATCAGTCCTATGTGAATTATGTTTGTCAGAATCAGGCACCAGATTACAAACCGGCATGAAATTGCATCCCCCTACACGGCCTACAAAACAGCAACACTCAATAGAGAGACACTCAATAAGTGGACCTGGAATGAGAGATAAGGACACCTGACAAATCTCCTACAGTTGGCATTTATTGATGTGAAGCTGTACTCTTGAGCCCCTCCTTCTGATTTCGCCCTTGAAAGTTTTCTGGCATCTAAAATCGAATGTCAGGGGAAAAAAGGCCTGCCAAGATCTGAATTAATATATCTTGAACAACAAATCCATCCTTCAGAAAAAGACTACACTCCCCCGATACACGCAATTCAATTACCAGGGGACAGAGGACATTAATAAGATCCAAGGATCATTGAGGAAGAAGCTGAAAAATGGAGAAGCAAATCATGTCATCACATCTGCCTATTTGAATCTTTCTCTGTGGCCTTCCCACACAGCCTGTTAAATTTTATGGACGTTGTTTCACGGTCGTTGGCCACCCAACACCACTATATACTATAACAATGCCAAATAGACACCGGGTCGCATAATTCATTTAAAGTTTAATACGCCAACCCACATCAAGCGCCAAACACTTAGCCGGGCAAAATGTCAACACGCTAATCGGCGCGGAAACTTAAGTTCCCCGAACTCAAGGCTTCGAAAGTCCTCTAAGTCGTTGAGGACATCTAGCAGCGCACCTCGCTCAGGTATTATGGCCAAGATAGATAAAAAGCTTTGAGGATTAAGCAGTCTAATTTGCCATTGTCCTTGTAGATAGTCCAAAAGCCAATAAGATGTCAGCGCTCTGATGTGAGCTGGAAGTCTAATGGGAAGCAGGAGAGAGAAATTTTGAGCGTGGAGACATATGTGGGACATGGGAAACATCACACGGTGACACGGGACAGTCACGCCTGTCCTCAGGACAAACACAGCTTCATTTATCATCCGCACACGGCGTAGTGTCACGCGGCCCTTAGTGAACTCAATCCGACGAAACGCTGACGATCCCCGCCGCATGCGGCGCGTTTGGGCACTTGTGCGTGGGGTTCCATCTGTAATATGACTGGAAAGAACAGGAGCCGAGAGATTTTCTACAACCTTGACCCCCTCAAGACCTGGTTTTAAAATATAATGAAAAAAGCATGCAAGACTGATGTAAGCGCTAGTATATGTGCAGTAAATAAATGTATGTGTATGAATGTGTGTGCAGGGCCGGAACAGGATTTATTACAATTATAAAAAAGATGGTCTGTGGTTGCATGAACTGGACAGTTTACCCAAAATAAAACGTTTTGACATCATTTATTCACCCTTATGTCATTCAAAATCTGTATACGACTCTTTCTTCTCTGGAACACACAAGAAGATATTTTGTGAGATGTTTTTGTGGTTTGTGCTCACACAATGGAAGTCAATGGGGGCCAATGATGTTTGGTTACCAACGTTCTTCCAAATATCTTCTTTTGTGTTCAGCAGAAGAGAGAAGGTCATTCAGGTTCGAAATAATGAAAGAACATTTTGGATGATCTATCCCATCAAAGCAGTACTTTCTTACTGATATGATTCAAGCCATAACCCATCCGTGATCTATTACATCACGCCACTTTCCATGACCGGATACATGCCATTACATGACCCATTTCCTGCAATCGGGAACGACAGTGCACGTTCAACCAGCATCCATTACACTTTTGCCCGGACATATCCTTGGGAGTTTTCCCACCATGACGTGTTGACTGAAACGTAACAGAGAGCCATGAAAGTGACATTACCCGGTACACGACCATTGACTCACCTGGTCACATCCCATAATTCAGCAGCAGATTGATGCGTTGGTGATATCATTAACACGCAGCGTGACCTGAGCCTTTGTGCATTTGGAGACTTGTAGACGTGTCTGTCATTAATCAGAGCGTCCCTGCAGATCAACAGCAATATGCATTCATCATCTTAAACTCTTAAAGCAAAACCCCAGGATTACAAAACCACACGCGTGTAATCATTGTTTACAGATAAACAGAGTCGTGTCGCCGAAAGCCCTCCCAATTAGGGCCTGTCAACCACCTGCTTATGTTTATCGCACTCATTATTTGGGTGGAAGAAATCCAGAACGAAATTCAGGTTAAATGGAGGATTATTTTAATGAACCAGGCTGTAAATTAATGACGCTTTAAAACAGTTTTCAAGCTAATCACAATGAAGGTTTTTGTGTCTTCATTCATTTTAGACCTCAATTAAACACCCCATGCCTAATTCATCATGCTTTATAAAGGTTTTTCCGTTTCACTGTAGATACACGCTTTGTTTAAAGAAAGATTAAAATGCTTGTTTATGAAACATGTTTTGGCTAATTAGTTTTCCAAAAAAAGATTCAGTAAGGCCACGCGAATGTAAAAATGGTTTAGGTTAACTTTTTTCGTAGGGAAAAACTTATTTGTTTCTGCAGCTCAATTGGTAGAGTATGACATCATCAACATGGGTTTCTTATCTCTCATTCAAGGTCCACACGGGTTTAATTTAACGAACACGAAGTGATAAAAAAGAAATTAATAAATGGTTATGCCAAATGTGTTCGTGTAATGTAAAGGTTGTACCAATAAAGAACCTAAATATCACAGACTGACCTCTGGGCTCAATACGCCCTTTTCACATGACGTCACGCATCTTCCGTTCTGACGCGAAGCAGTGTATCATTACTTCCGCTAGCACTCCAGTTCATAAGGTGGCGGTAATGCACCTATAAGCTGATTTGCCAACCGCCAGTAAAACTCAAGAAGAAGAAGTTACTTCCGCTAGCGCCTCAGAATGGAGTTTACCAAGTGGCTTGCACATCTGCCACAAATACGGCTAGATGATGTACAACGTCTTGCAGACAAATTTTCGCTAATGACAAGATCAAAGCTAGAGAAAGGATACAAATTCTTCGTTGAACAGTACCTGTTTGATTATCAAGGTACGTGTTTTGTTTTCTTTTTGTGTTAGCGAAGGTGCTAGGATAAGTACTTGAATACGTGTTCTGTCAGTTTTTTTTCTCACTGTTGTTAAATTCCAGCGCGACGGCAAAACGGAAGTTCTTCTTCTTCTTCTTCTTCTTGTTTGTTGCAAGACGGATGTCATGATACACTGCTTTGCAAAAAGGCGGAAGTTAAGTGACGTCATTGTGAAAATGGCGTATTCAAAGAAAAGAAATTAAATCTGAAAGTGCAGTAAAGATATTTTAAAAGGAACAGTTCACTCAAATATGAAAATGCTCTCATAATTTACTCACCTTATATCATCCCCGATCTCCTTTTCTTTTCTTTAGCAAATCACAAATACACCATTTTAAATTAAAATGTCATGTTGCGAGAGAATTTTCATATCTGAACCATTCCTGCTAATTTTTCATTTTTTTCATTTTTATGTCAAAGCCTAGCTTTCCCGCTGCTTGCTGTAATTTAATGTAATTTCTAAAATTGGCCTTAAAAGATGTTTAGTCCGTAATTTGGAAAATGATACACAAATTCTGATTACCATCCAATTATTGCTTCATAAACATTTCCAGAAATGCATTTCCCTTCTCTGCTTAAAGCAGCTTTGAAGACACAGTCTAACATCGCTTTCTAAACAGTCAAATTACACTCCGTAAAATGAAATGTTTGCAGTGAGATTACAATAAAACGAAACATGAAGAGTAATATTTTTGCCCTCGAGAGCGTTATGAGAGTGCACGCTGCATTTTTTCTGCATATTTGATCCATTTTCATGCTTGAGCAGGAAGCAGCTTATCATGGCTGGTGGGGGGTAAGCGAGAAATAAGGAAAGAAGAAAAAAACTAAGCACAATGGATTGTTTACCAGACTTAAATCTACGCTCTGTGCCAGCGTTGACTAGCATGACTTGTCTTGCCTCAGACACGACTGCTGTGTGATCTCAGTCAGGGATTAGTCCTACAACATATTAGCAAGAACAAGTCATCAGTCACTCGCCCACAGAGCACAAACAGACAACGAATGCCCTCTTTTTCTATTGTACACAACCCGTCATTAAATCAGAGTCTAACCTAGACTAAACTACACCTGCAGAGCCCAAAGCCAACCTGAGGTATATGGGAAGATGAGGGGAACGCTAGTGCAGGTTTGACAGGACAACAATGGATGTTATATAAATGACTTACACAAACAAGAATCAAAGTCCCTTTAAGGAAAGTCACGTCACTTAAAGACTATAATTGCAACGCCTCCGGGCAGCTAGACCAAATCCAATCTACTTGACTGGGGAAGACTCGTATCTCTAAAATCACTGTCTAAATCAGAAAAACAACATACTTAAGAATAATACTTTAACCTGACATGTATATGACATACATTTTGTTTCTTAAACTTAAATAACGCAAAAAAACGTTAAATATACTATTAGGCTGTAGACTGTTTTACCGGCAACAACACAAACAAACATTACTGTGCATGCATTTAATACAATTACTATGTAATAATATACTCATATAAATTAATATTATTATAAATTAAATACAATATAAATATTTGTTATAAACACTTATAAATAGTTTTATAAATAGATATAAATATTATTAGCCACTAGCCAGACCGATAAACAAGCCCTGGGGTGCGTTTCCCAAAAAGCATCGTTAGCCACCTATGGTCGCAAGTTCCGTCGTTCCAGCATAGGTCAACGATTTAAGTGTTTCCAAAAACCATCGTTCCAACGATCAGTCGCAAGAAGCATTGCAAAGTTGCGTGGTTGGAACTACAGGTCTAGAGCTGTGGTTAGAAGCATCGTTTCTTATTGTTATGACATGTAGACTTACATGCATCAAGCTTTTGATCAAAGCAAGCAACATGCAGTGCATTCCATATCCATCACTCAAAATATATACAAATTTAATTGGACATCTTTTAGTTATAATAGAAGCGCTGTTTTTTAAACGTGCAATGATCTGTGTGCGCTAGGACCCTGGGGAATCCCTGGGTGGAATGACGTCGGAGGACGCTTATAAATTAATAAAATATCATGAAATATAACAACAGATAACAAAAATAGGATAACAAAAGTAGTCCTTAAATGCAATGTATGTTATTTACAGCAAGAATTTGACATTAATTCCATCTGAACGTATTTATTAGTAGACGTCATTACTCCACCACCTGTGTGGCGTCATCAACTAGATTGCTGAACCAACTTTGTTCAAACAATTGATCTCCGACAGAGTTACTATGGTTTCGGTAAACAATCGTAACTACATAGTTAATTTCCCCAAGGATGCATCGTACTATGGTGGTAAACCAGCGAGTTATGTCATTGTTTGGGAAACACACCCCAGAGCGGTAGTTCATGCCAGGCACATGCATCTGATAAAACGTTTTAAAATGTTTTTATTTAAATATAAATAAATAAATTATAATATATATATATATGTATATATGTATATATAAATATTTATATATAAACTATATATATATACATAATTTTAATAAATATTTAAAATACATACAGTGCATAATACTTACAGTACAATGCTTTATTATACCGCACCTGCCATAATAAAACGAATGCAGAAAATATAAAAAAATTAAAACTGAAAATGTCATTATTGTCATTGTCAAAATAATAAATATTATTAGCCACTAGCCAGATGGATAAACAAGCCCAGGGCTGTAGTTCAGGCCAGGCACATGCGTCCCATAAAAACGTTTATAAATATTTTTTTATATTTAAATATTAATAAATAAATTATAATTATATATAACATTTAAATAAATATTTAAAATACATACAGTGCTCAATACTTACAGTACAGTACAGCTTGTATTAGACCGCACCTGCCATAATAAAACTAATGCAAAAATATGAAAAACTTCAAACTGAAAATGCCATTATTGTCATTTCTCAGCTAAATAGCATAATAAGAAACTAAATAGTCTTTATTTACGTTTGTATACCCAAATATGAGGTGCCACATTTAACATATCAGAAGACAGAAATAAATTAAGCGTAACATTCAATAACTGTAATTGGGCATCTGAATAAAACAATCAAGCACAGGGCCAAAGTGCTTTTTCTGTCTTTCAGTCCATTTGAAAATTCATTGATAACAACAATTCCATTTTAGCATATAGAAATACTACTGTGACCAAAGAGCTTTCACATACTCGTGAATTCAAAATTACAGGAAGATGAAAAAACATATAATAGAACTGCCTCTTTGACAGTTATTTATCTGCAGTGCGAGGCCTAAAAACACCAGGTACAGCTCCCAGGCGAGTGTAATTTAACTTCATCAAATCTGTCAAAAGTTCACCTGTGGTGAAGTGAAAGATCTGTCCTTCATATCTGACAGATGGTGTTCAGGACAAGATCATTTATGAATCCCAACACATTTAAAAAACCTAGAGTCAGAGAAGTTTGGTGTTTGTGCTTCATTTGATTTATGGAAGACTACTTGTGCTTGAAAATCACATCTACCAGAAACCATCCTGTAAATATTTGCCCTGGAGTTTTAACATACTATGGTAAACAAGCATTTTACAATGTTTACACACTCGCTTATGCTTGGCCAACTTTTATTTGTCTTCATTCAAAATAAAACCGAGGTTATAAAAATGGTAACACCCCAGAATTTGCCTGTAAGCATCAGCATTCCATTAAGCTTATTACTCAATAATCCCTCAGCGTATGACATTTCATTTCGTCTGACTGAAATTGCATTTTAAATTATTCCTGGCACAAAAGTTTTCGACGGTTTCTTTTTCACAATTTCCAAAGCACGACACGTATTTTCGACTCTCTACTTTTGCACTTGACAGAGACGTTTCTTAAGACCAATTAACTGTGCATGTTTATTTGCTGCTTGTCCTAAAAGATAATATGTTCCTTGTCTTGAACGCAATTAAATGCTGCATTCAATTCACCAAAATAAACTGCACCGAGAGCCTAGAGATGTTTATAGAAACTGGCGCTTGGTAAATAGCCATTTGTTTTCTACATCAATACAACGTTTATTATTATAGAGAAGACAATAATGCCTCACTATGAAGGTTTACTGTAATGAAAAGGTAAATTGATGATGGGATGGGAGTATTATGGTCTCAAAACCTATTGGATGTTATTGTCCATTGCAATAAAACAATTTGAGGACAAATGAAAAACAGAAGGTTTAAAAACTCTCATTGTATGTCCACAATCCATAATGACTGTATCTATGCACTTATAAATTAAGTATTTACTTGGACATAACTACTTTGAATATTAAACAAAATATCCAGAAAACTATTTTGTTTTATCAAAACATTTTAAATGGTTATAGTCTAATGGCCATGGGGTGTAAGGCCTTTTTGAGGTGTCAGCACAAAATGACACCTATTTGTTTCTATGCACTAAAAAAATGACCTGATCTATGATGTCATCACATGCAATGACAAAAGGTTGACCTAACATTAAACATTTTTTAAAACATAGCAGATTTATAATACATACAGGAAATACATAATGTATATATCATGATCCTGTCCTTTTGGTCTTAGCTTTTCTAGTTATGTGGACAGGGTCGTGACAGTACCATGTCTTTTGTGTTGTTGTGTGCTGTTTAGAGACACGTGGCCTTTGTTTTGAATTTGTGCCGCGTGCTCTCCTGTCTCGTGCTTTGGCTCCGCCCCCTTGTTTACCCGTCATCTCTCCTTTAGTGTATGATTCCCGTCACCTGCCCGTCACTAACCCCGTGTAATTATCCCCTGTTAGTGTTCCCCTTTATTTAGCCCCAGTTTCCTCTGTCCTGTGCCGATTCGTTGTGGTTGTACCTTGTGATTGTTCCTTGTCAACGTTTACGCCTTGTATTAGTCAAGTCCCCATGAATATTCCCCAGCGTCTAAGTTCCTGGTCAAGAACCCTGCGTTCGGCAAACCAGCGGCGTCTTGTATTGCCTTCTCATAAGGCAGTAAATCGCTTTCCCGCTCATTGTCCTTCACAACTCCTTCCTGGTGGAACATTCTTCCTAACTCGGTCCGGGCAACCCCGTCTCTCACAACATTCAAAAAACTACTTAAAACCCATCTCTTCTGTGAATACTTGACAGACAAATGAGAAAAAAAACCTCTAACCCTCTCTCTTTCTCTCAACAGGTATTGTTCTGGCTTTTGTTGAAACTAGTAACTTTGTATTAGCACCTATTGTATTACTGCTCCTGTATGACATATCGCTTATTGCTCCTTGAACTCTCTGTAAGTCTCTTTGGATAAAAGCATCTGCTAAATGACTAAATGTAAATATAAATATACACTGTACGTAAAACTAATATAAAAAATGAACATGACTATAGAGACAAGATTTTATCATTGTACAATATCACTAAAGCTACAGGAACCATGATTATATCCAAATAATATTTTTACACAAATATGGTGAAGCATCTAATTCTTCTAAATAAATAAGAAAACAAATTTTTCCTATCTCGATGCACTTTGACAGCACAAAATAACACATTTTCAAAACCCTACTGCAACCTGCATGTTAAACAGATTATTTTGTAAGGGCTGCTGTTGTTTTTTACAGAAACCTTTAAACATCGGTAAATGAATCACCCAGTACAAAGATAGAGCGAAATGAAAAGAAAAACACAATTCACCTGAAAGAAAGGCAGCGGGGGAGTGTGTGAGTCAGCTGGGGTTGATGAATCGCGGCTCTCTCTGTTGACATTGTGTTAAAGAGACATCTACCAATCTGCAACAGAGTTTATGTACGTAATGGTATTTCTTAGCCTTCGCCCTCCGGCCGCCGAAAAACTTTTCATCCGCAACCTCCATTTTCTCAGCCGAGCTACACACGGCCGTCTGTGCAGACTCATATTTTCTCGCTCTAATCTGGTTCCAGACTAGCATACTGTATCATGGCAGATTTGCTGTCGCTACCGATAAGAATGTGAATGATTTGCTGCAGGTGTGGAAATGTGAGAAGAACTTAAAAAGCGCTGGTTTATCCTAGCAAATGTTACATACACTATATGGACAAACGTTTGACAACTTGAGTCATTTCCGTGAGCACAATTCTTAATGCCACAGCATATAATGATATTCAAGAGGATTGTGTGCTTCTAATTTTATAGCAACAGTTTGGACAGGACCCTTTTCTATTCCTGTGCATAAAGCAAGGTTCATAAAGAAATGATTGTTCAGTCCAGTGTGGAAGAACTGGTCTGAATAAAGCCCAGACCTGAACCCAGCTGAACACCTTTGAGCCAAACACTCATCACCCAAACCCATCAATGACTTGTACACAGGACTACAGTCATTTTAGAACAGAAAACGTCCCTTTCAAAACTGTTGAAACAAAAATGTTCAATATGGTATTGTTTGGTATAGCATTAATATTTGTCTTGATTGGAATTGCCGGAATAGATAATCATGTTTATTAGAAGAGGGTATCCTAATACTTCTGTCCATATGGAGGCACCAGGCATGTTGTTCCAAGCTTATGGATTTAGGCTGTCTCAGTTTTCTCTGTCTCTTCATTTAAGTGAAGAGCGGTGAGATATGATCTCTGTGGGTTATAACGTCTGTTGCCGGACTCGCTGTTTATAGGAAATCTTACATGATTATTACAGTTAATGGCAATGGATCTTTGAAAATCTATAAAGATATTTTCTACTGACTAGAAGATAAGAAGTTAAGAAAAATGCTTTAAATTAGAGATGCACTGATATATCGGCTAATAATCAGTATCGGTTGATAAAAGCAATTTTTCAATCGGGTATCGGCATCGTCATATCCTGTCAATCAAAAGAGTACAGTGCATTTGTGCTCTGTATATAGAAAATGTTAAGAAAGATCAACAGTTTAATGTTCAATATTAATACTCATTGTATGAATTAATAACATTCAGAAAGTTAATAAATATTAATTGAATCTACAGAATTGATATCGGCAGATATCACTCTAAATAATCGTTATTTGTATCGATGGAGAAATTTAACATCGGTGCATCTCTACTTTAAACATGTTAACATTTATTTATCATTTGTGTTTTCTTGTTTTTTTTTAATGAAGATTTTAACTTTGAATATAACTGAGGTTCTTTCGAATTAATTACTGGATCTGAATTAGACTCAATACTCCTAGATTCTTTTCCCAAAATCTGTCCCCCAAAAAGTAAAGCACATATTTTTATGAACTATGAAAGATATGAAGAAAATTGCTCCCACCATTTGGAGAAAGAAATGCAATATGACTTTTGTCGAGGAAATATATATGAAGCGCTCCTGCATGCTCAGCACACAAGAAGGTCAGAAAGACATTTTCCCATGTACTGCCCGCAATCCATCGACGTTTAATGCATACAGCACACGAAAATGACAAAGTGTCCGATCAGATTGGTTTAAGATATACCTGTTATATACTGTACTATAAATACATATTTCCATACATTTTCAACCTTTTTTCAATGCATTTTACACAGTAATGCACAACAATTTAGGTCACTCCATTATTCAATCTATACATGTCAGTCAGACATACAGTAAGTGGGCGGTTTTCAACCAAAATAAGCTGAGCAAGTCAAGAGTTGGGGAACATGAAATTACACACCACATACTGTATATTCCTAAACATGTTTGGAAAAAACAGATTTTGCATGAAAGTTCCTATCAGGAACTATGATCAATACATCAAATAAAAAATGTTGTGGGGTGGACTGCATACCCCAAACAGGTCCACCGTTGACATATAATTTCAACAAACCGTTACATCAGCATTTTTTATTTTTTTTGATTAACTACAGGAATTGGACACATATTTCACAGAGCTGACAGTACCGTGAAGGCTGATGCTGACGGAGAGAGAGAAAACGAGAGAAAAGGGATTTTTTTGTGACTATGAGAACTGGCAGTCCCTCCCCTAACCCAAACCTCAGGGAAGCAGTCACGCTAAGTAAGGCTTTTTTGAAGACGATGTTATTTTTCAAAGTGTCATCCTTTTGGCGTCATGTATGGTGATGTATTACTCGACCAGTTTTTACTGAAACCCAAGGGTTTGTTTCAGTAAACCTTTTTATTCCCCTTAGGTAAAGACGATTTGAGACACAACATCTACAACAAAGCTTCTTCAACCGTTCAGGAAAACAAAGACAACTAATGCTTTAAAGATTCATCTTAAAATGATCAATTCAGGCTAACGTTTACAGTGAGGTGATGGATACCTTATTCAAATATACACGGCGTTTCATAGCTGGACCAGAGTGAAAGGCAGGTTCATATCAGCGAAAACAAAAAAGTTGAAATGATAAAGTCATCCATTTTTAATGACATACTTAATGGACAATCCACAGGCCAAATGGGCACTGTCCGCCGTGACTGGAGATACATCTTAAATAGCGCTTTACTGATGTAAGATCACATCAGAACAGAAATGAACTATATTTGAGGTTAAATTTGGTCACTCGGGTCCGGAGGGGCCATGGGGCCAAAGCGGTCTGCGGGTGGACCACCAGCTGCCTGTAAGTCATCTCTTCCCCACAAACCACGTCCCGTTCCTCGGCTCTTTCCACAGCAGGTGCCGTGAGTGTTGCAGAATAATTGAGGTAACCCTGCAAGGCTAATGGAAGCAAGCTAATGTTCTCCCTGTAAGCTTACATTAACATCATCAACGGCTGGTAAAAAGCTGGTTGGCGTTCTGTTTGTTGTCATTAAAGGAAAAAACTTGGTCTTAAAGAGATAAAAACATTCTGTCATGACTGGTTCTTCTGCAGGACACTAAAGAAAATATTTTGAGAAATGTCTCAGTGTTTCTGTGCCCATACAATGGAAGTCAATGGGAAGCCAATGCCGTTTGGCTAGCAAGCTTCTTTAAAATATTTTATTTAGTTTTCTACAGAAGAAATTCATACAGGTTTGGTTTGTTTTGGAATGACACGAGGGTGAGTAAATGGAAGATTTTTTGGGGGGGTGAACTATCCTATATTATATGCAAAATATCTGCTGGGTTGACCTTTTCTTTGCACCTTTAATGCACTAACAATTCAAAGTCTCCAAATCCATAAAGACAAACCCATGTCCTTGTGTTTTACTGGTTGTTGTCAACCCGTTACACCTTAAAACGAAGAACGCTTTGGATGTATACTTTAAAGCGATAACTAATCCCTCGTAGCAACATTTGCTGTTGAATGTACTGTGAAACATCTCAAGCTCCTTCACAACAGAGTCACTTAAATCACAAATAAAAAACCTTTTAAAGCATCTTTTATTTATATCTTCAATAACTAAATGGATTCTTTATCAGTCTAGACCCCAGACCTAATGGCGTCAGACACACTTTATACACACACACACACACACAAAATACACCATTATCATAGTGGCCCATCCCAATAAGTATCATGGATTTATGGGAGTTATAGATATATCTGTGTGTGAGAGAGTTTTTAGTGTTTCTTGAAGTCCCGTCAGGGTCTGAGGACTCTCGCAGGAACCATTTAGATATTGTGGATATAAATAAAAGATGTTTTAAAAGGGGCAGACGGCTAAATTGGCCTTATAAAGGGTGAAGAAAATTAAATGCACACGTCTAAGACACTTAGCAAATTGCATTATATTGACAGTCAGAGGAATCCCAGGAGGTGCAGAGAAGGCGAGATGGTCCGCTTTTACTCAGAAGAAAGGAAACCGTCTCATTAGATAATCAGTGAATCGAAAGAAGAGTCCAAATAAACACATTTCTCCGACACACAGAAATAAACACAGACACCTATACATCAGTGTTCCAATCACACCTCACCAGCAACCTTTAAAAGTCATTAAACTCTTGATTCTATTTTAATACCTCGTCTCCATCCCCAGACACACAACCCCGGAGTAAATGCAGTCGCTTTGTAGAAAGGTCTACGTTTGCATGATGGAAATCAAATTGATGAAATGTAGAGGGCCATAAAATAAAGACACCACGATATTCAGGGCCTTACAAATGATTTAGAATGATACACATCACATCATTAAAGTGATAGTTAACCAAAAAATGAAAATTAATTTATTCACCTTCACCTTCATGTCATTCAAAGCATGTATGAATTTCTTTCATCTAAAAGATATTCTGAAGAACCATGCAACCAAACAACATATTGACTTCTATTGTTTGGACACAAAACCACTAAGACATTTCTCAAAATATCTTCTTTTGTGTTCCACAAATAAAGTCATACAGTACATTGTTTGAACAGCATGAGGGTGAATAAATGACAGATTTTTTTATTTTTGGGTGAACTTCTCTTTTCATTTAACTTCAAAGCCTGCATTTGCTAGCCGCATTTATAAAAAAATACACGTGTAGGATATATTTCATATGTTATCTGAGAGTGGAACCCAGTGCTCTAACAACTGATCTACAAGAACACTCTGATGCTACATGATTGCTGTCACTATATTTTCTCCATCAGCATTATTATTCTTTATACCAACACCTCTATGTCACTTTTGCTCTTTCCTTGAACCTTTATCACTTTTCCATTCTAACAAGGGCATTTGGGACACAATTTTGCAGCCGCGTCGTCAAACAGCATGAGAGGAGAAAGACATTTGGAATTCATGTAAATGAACGGTGGTGCAATTCTCAAGAGCAGTCCTTATCCCCTCTTTTTCTCTCTCGTTGGGGAAAACTAAGACGCACCAACACAATTCTGAGAAGAATAAAAGACGCGGCAAACAGTGCAAACAGATTTTCATTTTTGACAACTGAACGGTATCATTGTAGAAACACTGGAAAAACACTGGACCTGCACTTAAACCACCATGTGATGCTTTTGGGGTCACGAGAGAACTAAAAGTATATACATGTACAAAAACGAAGTTTAAACACATAAAACAGCTGTTCAATCGCTTCTATTCCGACCAGAATCGATGTGTTTTCTTTCCAATGGAACGTCATTGTTTATTTATAATCCCCATTAATAATAAATGTCATTCTAGTATTGCGTTTCCGGCGCAGTTTAAAGTTAAAAATAAAAGTGTGCAGACTGCATATTTACAGGTGTATAAAGGATCGGCCACATACAGCGGAACATCCATAATAGTGCAGAAGTGTTAACCTTGACTTCACACAACAAGGAGAGTTCCTGTGGAAGGAATACAAAGCAAGAAGACCACTTCAACACAGTGGGGGACCAACACATCCCATAACCTCCTACTAGTCACTGTTTCTCCTATAACAAAAAATAAATATAACAAAAGAAGAAAACAGAAAAAGAAACAAACGTTGCCAGCACTGATGTGTCACTTTCTTCACTGACGTTATCTTTATTTTCGTTTTTAAATCAGTTCAAATCAATGCGACTATAAGCTATGCACAAGACAGTGTAATACATATTTTATGAATAAAGTTTACGCAAATAAACTGCTGATCTATTATTAATCATTTCAAGATCTTTAAACATCTTTTTTTCTGGAAAATGATATCCAGTGCATTTAATGAATACTTTGTATTAGTATATATTAGTAAGAGTATGTTCCCTAAATATCAAATCCAAATCATAAATATATAAATTAATTCTTTTTTTACAACAAACCAAATTTTTATTTAAAAAAATAGCTATCTACCAACTGTTCTGACGAGGGGCGATTCTAGGTTTTCAATATTAGGGGGGCTCAGCCTCCAATGAGGATATATATATATATATATATATATAGCCACACTCTAAGAACCACATACTGTATACATTACTAAAATAAATAATTACGAAAGAATATGCAGAAAAGCATAAAGACATGTTATTGTTTTTCAAATGAATATCACATTAATCGGTCAATCTGCAACATTTATAATTCAAAGTAACAACAACAGCCACAAATCCATATAATAAATGTCACAATCAACTGCTGAATCATTATTTAGTCGGAATAACTTGATATGTTTCCCTGCCATTCATTCTGATTAGCGCGAGCGCTGTCACTCCTGTGCATGACTGCGTGTTCATCTATTACATCCACAATAGGTTTTAAATTAATAATACAAATACTGAAGTGTCTGGTTCTGACGCCACTGGTTCTGACGCATAACATGTTATATTTGTATATCAATGTTTATTATACAGATTATTATTCAAATGTACTGTAAGAGTTGAGATACCATTCTCTCAGATTAACATATTAAAAAAATAATCTGCTTGGATTTAATCTGGAGTGGAGCCTGTTAAAGTCCTTAGTTTAATTCCTAACAAACAGGACACTTCAACAAGTCCTTAACAACAGGAACCCTTCAAACAAGATGATTTGAAAAGGCACAATGTCGTTTTGCCAATCTGTGATTGCAGTGTTTTGATTAGCCGAGAATACTGGAAGGGTCTGGCACGAATAAAAACAAACGCTCTTAATTAGAAATGTAAATTAAATTAAAACCGAAGAGAGCCTATCTTGCCGTGACTCATTATTTTCCTATGAATGCATCCGAAATCCCTGGGAGCAGTTGGAAACGTGCACGCTTTTATCTAGGATGTGCGAATCATTGTGTTTCCATGATGTTTTTTTATCGTTAAATATGCCGGAAAGAAGGAAACCATCAGAATTACAATGCCAAGTTTGGCATCTGGTCAAAATAGGGACATTGCGGCTAACCAGTCAACCATGGAGCCTTTTGAAGCCGAGACGGGCACCAGAATGCCTGTCAGCAGCAGGTCCCTGAAGAGATGTGCTAAAGTGCTTAACCTCTCAGCAGGGGGGGCAACGGGCAGACTGCACCTGAACACTGAATTTGTCACGCACAGGGGTCCCACCGGGGACCAGACTGAAGAAGAACGCGGCACGCAGGGTCGAATGCAATCTGTCCGGCGCAGAGTTTACTCAGGTAGTCACACACACACACACAAATTCATCCTATCAGTTCTTTTAAGGCGGTCAAGAACACCACAGCGACAACGTTGTTATACAGATGACATTACGAACTCATACACACACGCTTGTCAAATCTACCGCCAATTGATATGACATGGCTGTGTGCTTGCCTCACACACAGCAGCCCACACAAACCTGTCAAAACACACACTCTTATCTCACCGCACCTCAGTCCAAGACACACACAAAGTGCACGCCAACCTGAGAAAACAATGTCAACTAGGCAGACACACAATAATGCACACACAAACACTAAAAAAACCAAACCAAAGCTGCCCCCGTGTCATGTGCAAATGGACAGATCAGATGGAGACACACACACATACACGCACGCACACACTCCAGGGTCAAGCGCCCGCCGCTCCAGACCTTAAACACACACCCGGAACCATGTTCCAATTCACTCAAACATGGCAGAGAAACACCCCACACCAACACATCTCAGCACTTCACAGCCTCTCCAGCCTTTAACACAACTGCCCATCCACTTCCATTCAAACCCCACTGACCTACA
Source organism: Triplophysa rosa (assembly GCF_024868665.1). NCBI lineage: Eukaryota > Metazoa > Chordata > Actinopteri > Cypriniformes > Nemacheilidae > Triplophysa > Triplophysa rosa. Next base: position 3,444,883 of record NC_079907.1, on the reverse strand, counting down.
GCAACAGAGCGATTCAGCACTCAATCACCTCCCGTCTTCACCGACGGCCTTCAGATCTCAGCACTGACTTCTGATCTGAAACTTAATAGGGCGGACGGAATGCTAACACAGGTTCACACTGTCTTAACATTGCGGCCCAAGGGAATTCCATTGAATTGATAAATGTTAAAGGGGTGGGTTTGAAAAATTCATACGTTGAATCTGTGCGTGCAAAACACAGCAGCGAGCTCTGTGGATTTTTCCTAGAATGGTAGCGTCCATTATTCAGAAAAGTTTCACACATCACTTCAGTGCAAAAATGTCCAAAAAAATTCATTAGTAAAAAATCACAAAAACTGCTGGGTTATTTTCAGGGTTATTTTGTTTTAACACGTTGTTGGGTCAAACTTAAACCATTTGATGGGTACATTTAACCCAACGGTGGTGTTTGTCTCGTCTTGACCCACAGCTGGGTTGAAAATAACCCTGCATTTTTTCAAAAAAGGATGAACCCAACAGTTGGGTTCAACCTATGCCGGGTTGTTTTAACCCAAAATTCTGGGTTGTTTATAAGCAAAAACATTTTCTGGGTTAATTTAACTCGATTGGTTGGGTTTGTCCCCTTTCGACCCAGCAAAATAACCCAGAATATTTAGATGTGTAACCTTGAATATTGATATCATTTAGCAATTTGCCTTAAGAGCTGGATGCAATGGTTAAAATCGCTGTCTATTTTGTCCAAAATTTCCTAGATATTGCGATAATATTGTTATCGTGAATTCTTTAAGCACTAACATGCAATAAATAATATCAAATCAACATTACACTCTTAATTCTTAAACACCTGTTGAGAAAATATCAAACAACATTGATAAGATATTAGATATTTGCATTATTGTTCTGCATATAAAGGTTGTGTTTTCCTCTAAAGGTCCAGTCAGTGAAATCTAGCGGCAAGGTTGCGAATTGCGATGGCTGACAGAACATGGTGAATTACATGCAAGGGGACCCGCGTACATGTATGTACATAGAAATAGTAATGTAATGTAACCCGTACATTACATGTATGTACATAGAAATATCTCATTCTAATGTAATAAAAACATAACGCTTTTGTGGTTTCTATGGTAAACCACTAGAGGGAACCGAGTAGGCAATGCATGAGAACACGGTAGGAAAGAAGAAGAAGAAATAATTACTGAGTTCAGCACGGTCTGGTTTTATTGCGTCTGCTGTACAACTTCACAGCTTTATTGTGTAAGCTCTTTATACACATCTAAAGGCATAGTTATGTATATTATATTGCATTTCTATCAATAGATCTTCCCATAAATTACACACTGGACCTTTAAAACTCATACAGAGTTCTCAAGTACAAGAGTTCTCACATGCAATATTCTCAGTTCAAGAATGATTTCCTCCGATTCAATAAATACATATATTAAAAATCGTTTTTATACACTGAATTGCTACTCATCTTAATTGCATTTCTTCATGTGAAAATTAGCCAGGACTGAGACAGGAGCCATTTAAAACTATTAGAGAACAATCACGTGGTCTTTGGTCACGTCCACACCGTGTGTCCGAACGCTTTGATTACAGGCTGTCTGCGCAGTCAACAGGTCCATTCAGACGGCCCTTTCAATACACCGTGTCAAGAAGGTCTCCAGCCTATGACATCTGAAAAGAATCAGCAGGCAGCCGCATGCTCAGACACTCGAAAGACCTTTGTCCAAGCATCCTGTACCCTACACTATAATTGCAACTGATTCATTTACCTTTCTTTTAGTTTCTCAAAGCAATTTTCAAGCATATGGCAATGTTAGAAAAACTCATTTTAGAAATAATCATTTCCTCTGGTTCACAGTGAAGTGCAGTTGGCGCCCCAGGAACGATATTGAAAAGACAGTAATGTGTCCTTTATGGTTACCTCACAGATTTACACTTGCGCATTTGGCAGAAATGTTTAACCAAAATGAGACACTTTTTTATCAGTATGTGTGTTCCAGAACTCTTGACCTTTGCGTTGGCAATGCTCTACCAATTGACCAAACAAAGCTTAAAGGTCAAGTGTTTAAAATTTAGCGGCATCTAGTGGTGAGGTTGCAAACTGCAACCAACGGCTCACTCCACCCCTCTCTTTAGAAGCATTGGCGGCTGACACAGAACTAAGATGTCGTCACGTTTTCGCTTCTTTGCCGAAGGAGATAACGTATTCACAAAACGTGCTCTTTAGAGCAGTTTGTCCACTTAGGGCTACTGTAGAAACAACATGGCGTATTCCACAGAGGGTGACCTGAGGTGTTTGTTTGTAGATAGAAATAGCTCATTCTAAGACAATAAACACATAACAGGTCTTTATACACCTCTGAACACCGTTATGTATATTACATTGCATTTCTATCCGTAGATCCTCCAAAAAATGAAACACAGCACCTTTAAATGAATGCAAAAGATATCAACACATATTTTGTATTTTATTATTACTTTCGATATGTTCTTGTCATTTTGGAACATAAAAAGTAGTCGACATACAAACAAGACTGAAAATCCCTGATCTACATATTCTCTCCCAAAAGAAGAAAATCATAATTTTACCTTCTGTTTTCTCCATATCCTTGCTCACCACTTACATCACGTTCTGCAGAAGAAGAGAGAGACACACAGGGGAATGAGAAATTCCAGAACGGGGATGATGACCGCAGCCATGACCAGACGACCCAGACAGAAAACCTGTCTGATGATTGAGCTCATCTGCTTGACCTTTCACTGCTTAAACCCATTCTCAAGTTTTGAGATATGGGGATTACGGCCTTAATTTGAAAACCTCAGTCTTAACACCATGGTAACATCAACCCCAAAATGTTTATTTTGAATGTCAGGGTAGTCAGGGTAGTCTCATCACACTGTTTATCTTTCAACTACCAAAACTCAAAATCGCAGTTTGGAGGATTCTGTCAATCACAGGCAACGTATGGTCATAATCGCACGAGTCTGAATAATGCAGGGAATATATTTTGAATGATGCAAAACACGGATTTAAAGTGCAATGTGGGAAGATGTGTTGGGAAAATGGTATGAATAAAGAAGGGAAATTGAATGGTTATTCACAGAAAATCTTTCCCTCCGCCACAGATCCTGAATTTACCATACTGGTCAAATTTGTCCTCATTTATTTATATTGCTTGGCTACTAACACTACATTCACACTACCAGTCTAAATCTGATATCCAATATCTGATACAAATGATTGACACCGTGTGTTTCATGAAGACAGGCGACTAAAGACAAACAATCGCTGAAGATGAATAATCAGAGATGGAATTTAGTAAACTGTTGTTCTGCAAACTAATTTGAGGGATTGACTAAAAGTTTCTCTTCATTTATTCATTTCCTGATGAGATACATGCATAACCTTTACAACTAACTGCAAAAGTTTTAGTCAGTCTAAATAACATCCTGCTTTCTAAAATGCATTGGCAATGAGGCTTTAAATATGTTCAGACCTTTGAAGGTCATAAAAATATTGTTGAACCAGCTATTTTCTCCCTTCCAAAAGTGCAAAACCTTACATTTGGCCGGACTGCAAGGACAAATTTGATAATCTCATTGTACAAATCAGTAAGAAGCTCCTTTTGCCATTTTCACTACACGCTGTTCAGATAATATAAAGGGCAAGATGGCCTCTGTGATTTCCAAAACAGAAAACTGACCTGACTAACAAATGCAACGCTTTTTTCCAGTGCGGACGTTACAAGCGGTACGAAACTCCAGCAACACAAATGATACACTTCTGCATATTGCCAGCAATGAAAAATTAATAAAGAGGGACTTTCAGCAGTCAAAGCAATTTCTATTTAAATGCTTTTCTGAGCTATCAGATTCAAACAGGGTCAATACACTCATAACAATGCAGAAGACGTAAACAATATAGTAACATTAAAATGATTAAATTCACCAGCTTACCATTCAAATTTTGTATATTACAATGTTGATATATATTAAGATTTGCTTTGCTTTAACCCCTTATTTCCAAAGCATTGGAAACGTAAACAGAAAACAACAACAACAAAATGATATAAAACGAAAAAGTATTAAAGCAATGATATACTTCGTGTGATCTTAACTGAGATGGATAAAAAATATTTATTTTCAAGTGTTATAATCGCCCTCAACTGTATGTCAGGATATGGCAGAAGAACCCAAGCGCAGGCAGGCAGTGAAGGGTTAACAGATACTTTTATTTTACAAAACACAACCAAAAACACCCACAATGGGGGAAACGAAACTGATATACATATATAAAACAAGAGACTACCCACGAGGGGGCAAAATGAAAACAAGACAAATAAACTAAACACAAAGACACGACCAAACGTCTTAAATCATACGAGGCACAAAACTCACAAAACTCACAAAACACGAACAGGAACAGGAACAGGAACAGGAATAGGAACAGGAATAGGAACAGGAACACGGGCAAGAGCACGAGCACGACCACGATACAGGAACACACAGTACAGGCACCAAACACATACAATGCACGAGCACAAGACAAAGAAACAAGAGGGTATTTATAGGAAACACAAACGAGGGATAACGACATGGGGCAGGTGTGAGACATTAAACACTCAGGGAAAGATAACGAGGAAACAAGAGGGATGGGCCAATGACAAGACACTGGAGAGAACGTATATTATTGTCAAACGGACAATAATATGTTTCTCTCCACACATAACCAAAGACTTTGTCATGGCTCTGCTACAGGACCAAGAAAAACATGAC